>NC_045445.1:3285028-3313233 GCF_002776525.5 Piliocolobus tephrosceles | reverse complement strand
GAGGAGGAGGAGGAGGAGGAGGGGGTCAGGGAGGAGGAGGAGGGGGTCAGGGAGGAGGAGGGGGACAGGGAGGAGGAGGAGGAAGAAGAAGAAGAGAAAGCAGCTAACCCAGGTTGCAGGGCAACAGCAGCAAAATCAGGGGTTAAGGGAAGCTTCTGGGGTGCAGTGATGCCTGGGCTGTCTTTTGTAAAAATTAAAAATATATACCCCCCCTTTTTTTTTCCATCAGAGGACATGTATTTCTACAATGGTAGGAAGCAATGACTACTTCCAAAAAGGAAAAATAAAACGTTGTAATACCACCACCAGAGATAACCACTACTTATATTTGAAGTACATGCTTTCAGTCTATCATTTATCTCTCTATAGGCGCAAATGCTTTAAAAATGTAAGTCACTCATATAGCAAACAACTGATTTGTTGCTTCCTTTTAAAAAATCTAACAGAATGAATCAATATCTCTTCTTTTTTTCTCTTTATGTTTTAATGTACAAATAAAAATTGTATATATTTTTGGTGTACAACATCTTTTGAAATATGTATACATTGTGGAATGGCTAAATTAAGCTAATTAACATATGCATAACCTCACACACTTATTGTTTTGTAGTGAGAAAACTTAAAATCGACTCTCTTAGCAATTTTCAAGAATACAATACATTGCTATTAACTATAATCACCATGATGTACAATAATCTCTTGAATTTATTCCTCTTGTCTAACTGTAATTCTGTATCTTTTGGCCAATATCACCTCATCCCCCACTGCCTAACCCTCAGCCCCTGGTAACAACCATTCTATTCTCTACTTCTAGGAGTTCCACTTTTTTTTAGGTTTTACTTATAAGTGAGATCATGTGGTATTTGCCTTTCTGTGCCTGGGGTATTACAGAAGTGACTTACTGGTATGAGACTCTGAGACTAGGTTATCAACGGCATTGCTTCTTCTTCCTGGCTCTCTTGGGTTACTTGTTCTGAGAGAAGCCAACACCACGTCATGAGGACACTCAGGCAGCCCTGCGGTAGTCTATGTGGTATGGACCTGAGGACTCCTGGCAACAGCCAGCACCAATTTGCCAGTCATAGGTGTGAGCCACCTTGAAGCAAATGATCCAGCTTCATTTAAGCCTTAAGATGACTATAGCTCAGTAGACATCTTGACTGAGCAACCCACAGAAAATATGAAATAATCATTTTTTATTGTTTCTGTAAGCCACTCAGTTTTGGGCTAATTTGCTATGCAGCAATAGATAACAAATGTAATTTTACGATATTTTGCATTTCTTTGATTTTTTCTTTCAGTAGTAGATCTTTCTTATTGTATATAGGATGTACATGATGAAGTACATGATGTTTTGATATGCAAATATATATTGAAGTGATTACTACAGACAAGCAAATTAACATAACCATCATCTTATATAGTTACCTTGCCTTTTTTTGTGGCAAGAGTACAAAAACATCTAGTCTCTGGGCAAACTTCAAGTATACAGTCTGACATTAGTAACTCTAGTCCCCGTGTTGTACATTAGATCTCCAGACTCAACCTGCAGAACTGCAACTTCGTACCCTTTGACTTCCATCTTCCCATATCCTCTGTGCCCCTGCACCCTGCTCCTGCTAACCACCATTCTACACTCTATGTATTCAGTGTTTTTCTTTGATTTTTAGTGAAGTTTACATTGATTTTCAAATGTCTACTGACCACTTTCTTTTCCTTCTCTAGTCTATACCTTTGGTCAGGGTATGGGCTTTTTGCATTGATTTTAAGATCTTCATATATTTAAAGTATTAACATTTTGCATGTCATAAACCTGATATTTTCCCTCAGTGTTTATTTTCCTGAGATGAATCTTGAAGGCAGGAGACAAGAATGGGAGAGGCTGTGAGATTGCAGGTAAAGGTGATGGCAAAAGCAAAAACATAGAGGAGAGAGGAATCCTAGGATGTGTGAGGAAGTCACAGGGAGGTAGATGAGAATAAGGAGGGAGCCAGGGAGTGGTAAGAAACTAGACCAGTGCTTCTCCAAGTGGGCATTCATAAAAATCACAAGGAAATCTGGTTAAAATGCCAATTCAGTAGGTTTGGGGTCAGGCTTGAAGCTCCCAGGTGATGCAGATACTGCTGATCTGGGACCACACTTTGAATAGCAAGGATTTAAAGAAAGAGAAGATAGTTTGTGGAGGAAATTTTTAGAAATAGAAATATGCAAAAATACAACGTTAAAATTATGTCTAGTTTCACGACCCAGAGATAACAACTATATACTATACCAATGAGCAGGCCCTTGTATCGCAGAGACATGGATATCTTGATATATATGTTTTGAAGGTAGCACTTAGCATTGCTTGTTGTGGGATCGACTACATTTGCGGAATGAGGGAAAGGAGGTACTTATGGTTTCTAGGGTGACCGACTGAGACTGATGACTGAGGGAGGAGCAGGTGATTTTGGAGGATGAAGGAGAGAATGGATTCTGCTTTAGACCTTCATTAAACCTGAGGTAGTTGTCAGTATATTGAGAGGGCAAGAAGATACCCAATAGGTATTTGGTTATCCTGGTCTGGAGCTCAGGAGACAGGAGAAGCCTAGTATAGAGTTTGGAGGGGAAAACCATTACCTTGGTGCAGAGGTGAAGCATGGCATTCATGAGCTCCCCTGGGGAACTGTGTAGACTGTGAAAGGAGAACGGGACTCAGAACAGAGCCCCAGGAGTCCAGGCTTTAAGAGGCAGGTGAAGGAGAGGAGTCCAGGAAGAAGACCAAGAGGGATGAGGATCAGAGTGTGTGGCTTCAAGAAAAAGGGCATGATCAACAGTGTCAAATGATGTTTTGAAAGCCACGAGGATCAGGGCCGGCAAATGGCCATTTCTGTGAATGTGACTAGGATTCAGGTTACAGCATTAAATGGAAGTGAGACCAGCATGGACAAGGTAAAGCTCGATTGTGGGATGGGGGGAGGTAGGAGTGAGAAGCAGCAGTGGGGGCTGGGTAGTCAAACTGGGAAATCATATGTATCTTAGAATTCAGTGATGTAGATTAGATAGATTTTTTTCTGAGCTTTGGGGATATAAAGGCAGCACAACTGATTTCTCAGATAATAGATTAGCTTTTATTATTTCTTGAGAGAGAGATAGTAGCTAATATTTGGTACTCTGAACTGTTACTCTGTGCCAAATTATATGTGCATATGTGCTCATTTTTACTTTTCCAGTAACCTCAGAGGTATAGCCCATTTAAAAGTGAAGAAATTAAGGGTCAGAGAACTGAAGCAGCTTGTCCAAGATTACACAGCCAGTGTGTGGCAGAGCTGAGGTTTGGACCAAGGTCTGGCTGACTGAAATCCCTGCTCAACTCTTCTGCTTATAATGCTTCTCTGAGGGCTTGGTGGTGAGAAAGAGCCAGGGTCAGCATCCCTGGCTTGGATCATAGCAGGCAGTATTGTAGTTAAGCAGGACAGTTGTGCCACCGGATTTTGTTCATCGCACAAGACTCTTTTCCCCCACAATTTAGTCATATGCTCTGTTCTGGCAGTATTTATCAGAAAAACTCTTGAAATAAGCAAGTTGTGGTTGCGTTTTGTTCTCTCAGCTTCCAGGGCTCCATATTCTTCTGGTTTTCCTCTTACTACACCGGCTCCTCCTTTGCCCTCACTTCTGACAGTTCCTCCCCATCTAATCTGAAGGTTAGAGAGCCATATGGTTCATTCCTTAGGCATTCTCCCTTCTCTCACTATACTCGTTGCCTTTCAAATCTTATTTAATATCATGGCTTTCAAAACCATGTATGTACTGTGCCCCAACATACATCTCCAGCCCAGGCCTCTCCCATGAGCCCGAAACTTGTACACCCAGCTGTGAAGTATGCACGGCCACTGGGTATGCAATAGACATCTCAAATTAAATCCCTCATCTGCTCCCCTGAATTTGCTCCATCTGCAGACTTCCACATCTCAGAAAGTAGCAGTTGTTCAGGCTAAAACCTTGGAGTTTAAACCTTTGAGAAATCTCTCTTTCTCATACCTTAAATTCATGCCATCAATGGATTCTGTCTATATTTCCTTCTAAATACATAGATCCACTTCTCACTACCACTCCTGCTTCCACTGCAGTTCTAGTCGTCCTTACCATCTCTCCCTTGAATCACTCCAGGAGCCTCCTGGCTACTCTTCCTGCTTCTGCCTTGCCCCATTCAGTCTTTTCTCTGCACAGTTGCCAGAGTGATGTTTGAAGAGTAAGATTTACATCATGTCACTCTTCTGCACAAAACTTTAGCTTAGAGTTCAGCCAGAAGTCCTAGATCATCTTTCAGCCACTCCACCCCATCTCCTGTTACTGTTCTGATTTTCTCTTCCCCTTGCACCTGAATGAATGAGGTTGGAACAGGGAATGCAATTTGCTTCAAAGAAAAGATAAGGCACGTGGAGTGTAACATCAGATATGAACCAAAGAAAGACAGAGTGGTTTGTGGGACATGCAAGAACTTTGCTTCCTAAGTATAGTCGGCCCTTTGTATACATGGGTTCTGCATCTGTGGATTCAGCCAATTGTGACTAGAAAATATTATTAAAAAATGGTTGGTTGCATCTGTACTGAACATATACAGACTTGTATGGTTGTCATTATTCCCTAAACAATTCAGCATAACTATTTACAAAGCATTTACATTGTATTAGGAATTATAAGTAATCTGGAGAAGATTTACATTATATGGGAGGATGTAAATAGGTTATATGCAAATATGATGCCATTTTATAGAAAGGACTTGAACATCCATGGATTTTGGTATCCTGGGGGGTTCCTGGAACAATCCCCCATGGACTCTGGTTAGGGAACCCAACAGTTCTCACAGTGATTCATGGCTAAAGAGCAACCAGGTGCCTCCAGTGATGATTAGGAATTCTTTTATAGACAGAGAGAGACTTTGTTATACTGAGCTTTCAGGTGTTGTAATTTTTGCTTGCTTGTTTGATATTGTTTTGCGTCTTTTAGTCCCCTAAGGTGTGCCACAAAAAAACTGTAATAATCAAAACAGGCTATGAACACAGAAATTTGAGGACCACTTGTCTTGATTACAGTATTCTTAAACCTAACAAAAACCCCCCACAAAACAGTAGCAATTTTAGAGCATGATGGCGTCTGAGATTGACCAGTCTTGCCCCTTCATTTTATAGATTGGGAAGTGGTCTAAGAGAAGTGACGTTATGCAGTGTCACCTAGGGGGTCCTAGCCCATGCACCCATCCTGCCTCCTCTTGAGCTGTTGTAATGAAGTTTCCTAGCACTAGTTTGGAAATCAGTGAAGTACTCTGAAATACTTTAATATTTTCCAGATATCAATGATCTTGAAAATGGGTTTAACTTTTTTCTAATTTCACATGGACTTGAAGTAATTTGAGGGTAAGTGCTCTAATCAGCTACAATTCATGAGAAGTTTTGATTTAAGTATTGTCAGTTGATTTCTGCCAAGGTGGTATTTTGAAATCAGTACATTATTTCAAGTGCCAGTAGAACATAGGGTTGTACTCATGTACTCTACCGTCAGGGGAAGTTTAAAAGCTCCTAATGAATCAGTGGATTTTGAGTGAAACAGAAGTCATTAAAACCTTTATGCAAAAATGGATCAGAAAATAATGTCATGATTGTAACTCGAAAGCGATTATAGATCCACAAGAATAAATAGGCTTAAATTGCTTGTAGACATTTAATCATGTGTACTAACTTTCAACTTTTCAAATAGAACATTCTGTTATTAGTTTTTGAGACTTTGCTTGCATTTTGGGAGATATCAAAGTCAATGAGAAAATGCCAGACTTAACTAAACTACATCACATCAGTCAATGGATGTTAGTGAGAAACCTGGTCTGCTGTTGATTCTCAACAGTGTCAAGCCCAGGAAGGAGCTAGACGTGTTAAGCTAGAAACAAACTCAGTCAAGAAGCACTCATGAGCTGCCTACTATGTACCCTAGCACTGTGTTAGACAATGTGAGGGGTCCCAAAGTAGAAGTGATCCTCAGTCTGCTGGGAGGAAATGAAACCAGAAGACATGGTTGTGTCTGCAGTCAAATGTGAGATGAAGAGTGTGGGACTTGGAGCAGGACAGTCCTGAGTGCAAATCATGCCTCTACATATCATAGCTGTAAACCCAGGTAAGGTATTCTAACTACTCTGAGCCTTGATTTTCCCATCTGCCAACTGGGGTTAATAATTGAGGCCACTGTGGTGAGGATGACATGAGATTATATATGTAAAATCTCCATACTTGGTATATACTGAATAAGTGTTAATTTCCCCTCTCCTGTGTGGCTCCTGTATGTGGGATAGTCCCTGACATTCAGAATGAGGCAATTAATGAGCATCTTTCCATCTGAACCCTTGAGAAGAGGGAGATAAATGTGTCCTGAACACCGGGCTGGAATTGAAAGAGGAGACTGATAGAGGGGGTAGGAACTGATAAAAGTTGAGATGGCCAGACAAACCAAGGGCACTACATAGTCTAAGGCTTCCCAATTATTTTTCATATAAGTACCTACTTAGAAAATGATAATATTGTACCATACACTGAGGTTGGACAAATGAGGCTGTTTACAGCTTGAAGTGTCCTTCCCACAGACTGAACCCCTGCTTGAGAGACTGCTTAGTCAATAGAAGGGCTGAGGAAATCAGTATCTACACAAGTCTGTGACTAATATGTAACCCACAGGTTGGGAAGCTCTGGTAATAGAGAACTTAAAGGTTCGATGACCTGCACTGTTCCCCTTTGATCCTCTTTGGAACGAGGTAGGGGCTGAATGAATGACACACTGATCAGTCAATTCCCTACACCTGACTTTGCAGTGGCCCAAGATGGCTGGTGGCACTGTTTTCCAAGGTATGATGCCAAGGACTGGGGAGAGGGGGTCACATGTACACCAGGAGTAAGGAGCAGATGGACAAATGGTTTGGTCCCCTATCCTGTATTTTCTACCTTCTGTAGGTAAGCTCATTGTACTGGCCTGCCCAAAGCCACTGAAGTTCTCTCTGCATGACCCATAATGCTTTGCATATCCGCATTCAATAAACACATTTTGAGTTGGATTGAACAGATAACGCAAAAGACCTTGCCCTGCATGTTTGGGCTTGTGTCCTACACAGATGCAGGTGTGCAGGAGTGGGGAATCTCCTTGAATTCATCACTTCTCTACTGTCGTTTTTCCTTTTCTGTAAACCTTAGTCACTGGGTCCAGGATTCACTTCTAACATAATGACTTCCCAACTGCAGTTACACTTGGCCCTAGTGGCCTCTCCCAACTAAAAACAACCCAACAGCAAAGTTTTGAAAACTAGACCTTTTATAAAGGAAGAAATAGGAAGGAAATTCCAACACATACTATAATATGGATGAACCTTGAAGATATTATGCTCAGTGAAATAAAGAGTCACACAAGGACAAATAGTATACAAAAATCAACTCAAGATGGATTAAAGATTTAAATGTAAGATGTGAGACATAAAAATACTAGAAGAAAACCTAGGGAAAACTCTTTTGGACATTGTTCTAGTGAGAGAAAGTAGAATGGTGGTTGTCATTTTACTGGGGGGTACTGGGGTGGGGGGAATGGAGAGTTAGTGTTTAATGAGTGTTGAATTTCAGTTTGGGAGGAAGAAAAAGTTATGTGGATGGATGGTGGTGATGGTTGCACAACAATGTGAATGTACTTAGTGCCACTGAACTGTACACTTAAAAATGGTTAAGATGATAAACTTTATGTTATGTGCATTTTATCACAATTTTTAAAAAATTTTATTTTATTTTATTTTAAGTTCCAGGATACATGTTCAGGACATGCTGGTTGCATAGGTAAATGTGTGCCATGGTGGTTTGCTGCACCTATCAACCCATCACCTAGGTATTAAGCCCCACATGCATTAGCTATTTATCCTGATGCTCTCCCTCCCCCTGCCCCCTATGATAGGCCCCAGTGTGTGTTGTTTTCCTCCCTGTGTTCATGTGTTTTCACTGTTCAGCTCACAATTATAAGCGAGAACATGCAGTGTTTGGTTTTCTGTTCCTGTGTTAGTTTGGTAAGGATGATGGCTTCCAGCTCCATCCATGTTCCTGCAAAGGACATGATTTTCTTTCTTTTTATGGGTACATAGTATTCCATGGTGTATGTGTACTACATTTTCTTTATCCAGTCTATCAGTGATAGGCATTTAGGCTGATTCCATGTCTTTGCTATTGTGAACAGTGCTGCAGTAAACATACATGTGCACATATCTTTATAATAGAATGATTTATAATCCTTTGGGTATATACCCAGTAATGGGATTGTTGGGTCAAATGGTATTTCTGGTTCTAGGTCTTTGAGGAATCGCCATACTGTCTTCCACAATGGTTAAACTAATTTACATTCCCACCAACAGTATAAAAGTGTTACTGTTTCTCCACAGCCTCGCCAGCACCTATTGTTTCTTGACTTTTTAATAATCTTCATTCTGACTGGCATGAGATGGTATCTCATTGTGGTTTTGATTTGCATTTCTCTAATGATCAGTGATGTTGAGCTCTTTTTCATATGTTTCTTGGCCGTACAGATGTCTTCTTTTGAGAAGTCTCTGTTCATATTCTTTGCCCACTTTTTAATGGGGTTGTTTTTTTCTTGTTAACTTAAGTGCCTTGTAGATTCTGGATATTAGACCTTTGTCAGATGGATAGATTGCAAAATTTTTCTCCCACTCTGTACATTGTCTGTTCACTGTGATGATAGTTTCTTTTGCTGTGCAGAAGCTCTTTAGTTTAATTAGATCCCATTTGTCAATTTTCATTTCTGTTGCAATTGCTTTTGATGTTTTTGTCATGAAATAGTTGCCCATGCCTATATCCTGAACAGTATTGCCTAGATTTTCTTCTAGGGTTTTTATAGTTTTGGGTTTTACATTTAAGTTTCTAATCCATCTTGAGTTAATTTTTGTATAAGGTATAAGGAAGGGGTCCAGTTTCAATTTTTAAAAAGGAGAGGAAAAAAAAGATACCAGACTGGTCTGCAGACCTCAGAGAGAGAAAACTTCATGAAGGTTGAGCAATAACTTTTATTCTTCATTTTGATATTAAGAGAGAAAGCTCATATATGTCTGAGTTAATGCAGTTTTCAATCACATTTTGTAATGATGAACTGAGTCATTTCACTTTATTTTCCACTTCTGGCTTCTTTCCTTTACTTTTGAAATGAATTTAAAATCTGCTTGGATAGGTGAAATAACCCATTTCAGTTGGACTCACTGTCAGGCCTCATGGATACCTAGAAATGGGATGAGGGTGGGGAGGAGGACATGGGGGGAGGCACAACAGCTGTCACCCACTATGCCATCAGAGCAAGACCTTGGGGCAGCTCCAGCCCTGTGGGTTAGTCTTTGGAAAAGATACTCATCTTGCTGTCTTCCCCATCGCCTCTGCCTAGGGCTTCTGGCACCTCTAAGAACTGAGTCTCAACTAAGGCTCTGCCTTGTGAATTTGGACCAGTCCTTTGTGGGACCAGATGGTTTCTAGGAGCCCTTGCAGCCCTGAAAGTCCACGGGTCCAAGCCTCAAAGTTTCTTACCAGTAATAGGCTGCCCAATGCTGGCATGGTGCTTTTCCCAGGGACCAGATTATGTGCTTGGCGGCTGTTATGGGCTGAATTGTATTCCCCTTAAAAAAGATATGTTGGAGTCCTAACCTCAGTAGGTGACTCAACTCAGAATGTTACTTTATTTGGAGATAGTGTCTTTATAGAGGTAATCAGGTTAAAATGAGGGCATTAGGGTGGGCTGTAATCCACTATGACTGGTGTCCTTGTTGAAGGAGAAAATCTGCACACAGAGACAGACACATGCACAGAAAGAATGCCATGTGAACACACAGGTAGAAGATGGCCATCTGCAAGCCAAGGAGAGAGAGGCCTGGAACAGATGGTTCTCTTGCAGCCTTCTGAAGGAACCAACCCTCTGGAGACCTTGATTTCCAACTTATTACCTCCAAAACTGTGAGACGATACATTTCTGTTGTTTAAATCACCCAGTATGTGGTACTTAGTTACAAGTAGCCCTAGAAAACCAATAGAGCAGGTAAAGCAGGCCTCCATCTCAGTGGTCATTTCTGTTTCTTCTTACCAGGTAGATTCTAGAAATGGAAGGAAGGAAAAAAGGCTGGTGATGAAAGCTTTCTTTTACAAAGGATTCCAAACAACTTTCTTGGTACAAGGACTGCATGAAGTATCCTCACCTCAATGATTCATCGCTACAGCACCAGAGCCTCTGGGAGAGAAGGGAGCTTTTCTGATTTACACAAACCTCTTCTTAATGCATTCTTGTCACTTACAAAGGGAACTAAAATTCAGTGCTGACATGGAGGGGCTGTTCTGAGGAACTTAGAATACTAAAGACTTAATCATATGGACTCTTGATGTTCCCTAATCAGTATAACATGGCCATTGCTAAGATTTTAGTAAGTCCATCAATAGCCCCTCACCTCCTCTCAGTTCATTATTGTGTGCAGCTAGAGTGCCTATTATGGGAAATACGCACTGTCATCAGCAGCTTAGACATAAAATTATGCTCTGTATATGGTTGGTCGAAGTACCTCCACTCAGCTTATCATAATTTTTCAACTAGGACCAAGGAAATTACTGTGTGATTATTCTCTTCAGATTTCCAATCCAGTGTCTAAAGACTTGACCAAAATAGGTTTTTGTCTAAAAAGCTTGATCTTGATAAATGAGATAAAGAGCTTTTCAAAGTGGTTTAGGGAACAAATTTCATCTCATCAAAGTACAGTGTCTTCCTCACACATTCTTTTTGGCTTAATTTGTCTCCAGTAAGTTCCCCTGCCTGAATTTGTGCAAAATGTATAGCAGTTGCAGTAGCAAAGATGTCGTATTAGAAATTAAAAGAAAGATGTTGATTTTCTATCGGAATACTGGTGTTTCTTCAAAGTTTTTTTTTTTTTTTTTTTTTTTCAAAGAACTGTCACAGAGAAGCAGCAAGGTGAGCATTAAACAAGTTACCCAAGTTTGTGTTTACTAAGTGGTTCTGTCTTCTGTGGGTCAGTCCTGTTCTTTCTCTCCAGTCTATCCTAGGCCATCTTGTCTACTCCCCAGTCACCATCTTTATGCCATAATGCCCAAATACATGCCTCCAGCCCGGACCTCTCTTCTGAATGCCAGAAGTGAAAAGCCACCTGCCTTTTGGGTACCTCCACTCAGTTGTCCCCCACGCTCCTCAATCACCACCATCCTGTCCCACCCAACCTACTTCTCTTCGACTATGTAGCATCTCAGGGAATGGCACCCATTGCCTTGCCAAGCACTTAGCAAATCCTTCACCAATTCCCATCGTTAACAACTTTCTCTTTATCCCCGTATCAGTAGCCAAACCTTGTAAACTCAATCTTCTAAATCCCTTTCTAGTCCTTCCACTCGTCTCTGTCTTTGATCTCTCTACAGTTAGTGTTGTGCCCTGAACAAGGTGATAACCATCTGGGATTCACATTTGCTGTGGAGGATTCAGATAATGGCCTCAAGTATGAGAATAACCTCAAGTTTCTGTAGGTAGGCATTCCCACGTAGCCTTTCCCACCAGCAGGCATGAAGAATGGGTTTTTCTTTCTTAAGTGGAGGTACGGGGCAAGAGGAAAAGAGAGAAGCTCTTCCATGTGGCACGAGAGCAGGATGAATGGTGCTGGTGCATTGTACCCTTCCACCCCTACCTAGAGCCTGGAACTCTACCAGAGGAAGATGGAGCAGGAGCCAACACACTCCCTTCCTGCTTTGGAGGCATTTTCCATCTGCTATCTGGGAGAAAGTGTGGGAGACTGGATGGGGCCTGATCCTAAATTAGGAAATAGATGGGGTTTGTCTTTGGTGTCTCCCACCTTCCTTTCTTTATTATCTTTTGCAGTAACTTAGGCACATAGCACCTTCATGCTGGTCTAAGGTACCCACAGCCATTGATTGCTGCCTGACCTACCTCTTCAAAGCTGTCCTGGATCCTAAATTAACTCCTTCACCTCCTCCATGTATTCCTCTGTGGGATGGTGAATGGCTTTGGGTAGGCAGTGGAGGTCAGCATTGTGATCACACCTGAGAATGGTCATGGCAAAGGTCTGATGGCTCACAGCCCTAACAGAGCCTGATTCTTCTTTAAAGGAAAAGGGGTGTCTCTAGCCTATCTTTTACCACCTTTCTTCCTCCTACTTCTCTATTCCTGCTGTAGTGTCCAGAGTTTGGGCTGTACTAGAGAAGCGTTTGTGGTTGATTGACCTTGTTCCCAGGGCTTTGTTTTCTATTCTCAGCTCTACCTTGAGAGAATACCAATGTGGAGGCGTTTACTTTTAAAGTGAGATCAGAGAAACTGGGCTGTCAGCTGGGCGCAGTGGCTCATGCCTGTAATACCAGCACTTTGGGAGGCTGAGGCAGGTGGATCACGAAGTCAAGAGATCGAGACCATCTTGGCCATCATAGTGAAACCCTGTCTCTACTAAAAGTACAAAAAATTAGCTGGGCATGGTGGTGCATGCCTGTAGTCCCAGCTACTCGGGAGGCTGAGGCAGGAGAATTGCTTGAATCTGGGAGGCAGAGGTTGCAGTGAGCCTGAGATCACGCCACTGCACTCCATCTCGGCGACAGAGCGAGACTCTGTCTTCAAAAAAAAAAAAAAAAGAAAGAAAAGAAAAAGAAAAAAAAAAGAAGAAAAAAGAAAAGAAAGTGGGCTGTCATCTGAGCTTACTTCTCTTCATGTTACTAATGAAATGCTAGCCCCAAGGGCTTGGCATTCACATGGCATAGTCCTTTTCTACGCACATTGGCAGTCAAGTACACTGGCAGATGACCTGGTTGGGTAGACAACAGCAATGGTGTCCTACTGCCACTTACTTGCTCCCAAACTCAGCTTATCTACAACTGTTCTCTTTTCCATCCCACGTGATGATTTACCAGTCCTTTGGCTTATGTTAAAAAAAAAATAAGGCGAATTTTAGAGCATTTTTAGGTCCACAGCAAAACGGAGAGGAAGATACAGAGATAGCCCATATACTCCCTGCCCCTGTACATGCATAGCCTCTCCCACAGTCAACATCCCCAACCAGTGTGGGGCATTTGTTGTGATCAGATTAATTTTTAAATTATGAAATATGTTAGACATACAAATGAGCAAAAAAAGAATAATGCAACCAAAGCTTACATACCCACCGCTCAGCTTTTGTAATGAAACAGTACAAATGCAATTGAAGTCTCTCATCCACCCAACTCTGATTTCATTTTCCTGCCTCCTCCCCAAAGTAATCACTATTCTGAATTTAGTGGTCTTCATTCCCATGCATTTCTCCATACTACTACTCAAAATTTATGTATCCATAAAATATGTAATATTATTTTACATGTTTTTAAGTCTGACAAAATAGTATCATACTACAAATTACCCTTCTGCAACTTGCTTTATATCAGTCATTATCTGCTCTTAAGATCCATCCATGTAGATATATGTACTTTTAGTTCATGTATTTTAACTACTGTATAGTATTCCATTGTAGGAATGTACTACAATGTATTATACATTCTCCTCTTGATGGACTTTTTAATGTTTCCAGTTTTCTGACCTTACAAACAAGTGTTGCTGTGAATATTCTTATTCTCATCTCTTGGTGCAATAATTTCTCTAGGGCAGTTCTTTCTTCTTTTTAAAAAACTTTTTTTTGAAATAATTTTGGACTTACAGAAAAGTTGCAAAAACAGTACAGAGTTCCTATATAATGTTCACTCAGTTTCCTCTAATATTAATATCACATAACTATAGTACAATAATCAAAACCAAAAAATTAACATTGGCACAATACTATTACTAACTTACAGACTTTATTAGAATTTCAGCAATTAAGGCACTCATTTCCAAACTTTACGTTGTGGCCCATTATTGCAGTGATTCCCAACTTTGGCTACACATTGGAACCATCTGGGGAACTTCAAAAACTACTGATGCTGGGGTCACCCCCTGAGATATTCTAACTTAATTTGTTTCGGTCGTGGCCTCAGCAATGGAAATTTAATAGCTCTCCCAGACGATTGTAATATGCAGCCAAAGTTGAGAAACACCGCATTAGTATATCATGAGATCAATTTAATTGGTTGTGCTAAGTAGTAAAAAAATAAAATGGAATAGAAAATATCATAGGCTTTTGATGCAGGATAAACATTCTTGCAGAACATTTTTGCTTCAACTATAAATATATATATTAGGCTACAATGTAAAATGAATTTCATACTATGACTCGTGAACCAGAAAGATTTTAAGCTGCTATCTAGGTTATAGATCTAGAAATAAAATTGTTAGGTCACAAAATACATGCATCTTCCATTTTACTGGATATTGCCAAATACAGTTCTAAAGTGTTTCTACTAAATTACACGCTACCAGCAGTGTATGGGAGCCCCAGTTGTCCCACTTCCTTGCCAGCACCTGGTATTTTCAGACCTTTAAAATTTTTGCTCTGCTGGGCGTGGTGGCTCACGCCTGTAATTCCAGCATTTTAGGAGGCCAATGCAGGAGGACCACTTGAACTCAGGAGTTCAGGACCAGCCTGGGCAACATGGTGTAACCCCATCTCTACAAAAAAAAAAAAAAAAAAAAACCACACACACACACACAAAAACTTAGCTGGGCTTGGTGGCGCATGCCTGTAGTCACAGCTACTCAAGAGGCTGAAGTGGGAGGATCACCTGGGCCCAGGAGGTTGAGCCTGCAGAGAGCTATGATCTCTGCCATTGCACTCCAGCCTGGGCAACAGAGGGAGACACTATCTCAGAATAATAATAAATAAAGGTTTTGCCAATCTGGTGGGTGTGAAATGGTTTCTTGTGCTTTAGTGGGCATTTCTCAGGTCTCTAGGATAGTTGATAAACTTTTTACATGTACACTGATCAGGGTTCCTCTTTGAGGAATCGCCTGTTTGTGTCTTTTACCCATTTTTTTTTTTTAAACAGATTGTTTTGTAGTTTATTGGTCTATATTCTGGATACCAATCCTTTGTTAGAATCCTGTACTGCACATATCTTCTAGTACTCTGTGGCTTGTCTTTTCACGTTTGAAATGCTATTTGTTGCACAGAATTTTTGTTTGAATGTAGTCACATGTATTAATCATTAACTTTATGGTTTGTGCTACTTATGTTTTTAAAAGAAATCTTTCCTTATCCTGAGATCATGAAGACATTCGCCTCTATTTTATTTTAAAACCCTTCAAGTTATGTTTCTCACAACTGACTGTTGTGTCTTTAACGCCTCCTTCAATTTTATTTTTTAATGAGATCAATGTAGATTAACATGCAGTTGTAAGAAATTATACAGAAATCCCTTGTACACTTTGCCCAATTTTCCCATATGTAGTTTCCCCCTTATAGAGTAGATCAGTCCACTGATCTTATTCACATTTTTCAGTTTTACTTGTGTGTGTGTGTGTGTGTGTGTGTGTGTGTGTGTGTGTTAAATTCTGTAACATTTTATCCCCTGGATAATTATTAATGATCACCATCAAGACACTGAGCAGTTCTTCCATTATTATCACCAGGAACCCTTGTGTTGCCCTTCATAACCACACCCACCTCTCTCCAGCATCCACACTCTGGTCCCATTCCTAATCTATGTCAAACACTAACCTTCTCTTCATCTCTACAATGTTGTCATTTCAAGAATGTTATATAAATGGAATCATACAGTATGTAAGTTTTCATGTTTGGCTCTTTTACTCAGCATAAATCTTTATAGATTCATTCAGGTTGTTGCATGTATTGTTAGTTTATTTCTTGTTTTTGGTGAGTAGAATCCCATAGTAGGACTGTATATCAGTTTGTTTATCCAGTCAGCCATTGAAGGACATCTGGGTTGCTTCCAGTTTAGGGCTATTACAAATAAAGCTTTTATAAACATTCATGTACAGGGTTTTGTATGAACAAACATGTTCATGTCTGTGGGATAAATGCCCAAGAGTGCAATTGCTGTGTCGTGTGGGAGTTGCATGTTTAGTTTTATAAGAAATTGCCAAATACTTTTCCAGAGTGACTATACCATTTATATTCCCACCAGTAATGAATAAGTGATCCAGTTTCTCTGCATCCTCACCAACATTTGGTGTTGTTACTACTTTTTATTTTAGCCATTCTTATAGGCATGCAATGATATCTCATCAAGGTTAGAATTTGCATTATCTCATGGCTAATGATGCTGAGCATTTTTGCATGTGCTTTCTGCCTTCTGTATATCCTTTTTGGTGAAATATCTTTTGTTGTCTTTTTCTAACTGGATTATTATTTTTTATTGTTGAGTTTTGAGAGCTCTTCATATATGCCAGATACAAGTCCTTTGTTAGATATGTGGTTTTGAAAATATTTTTTTTCCAGCCTGCAGCTTATCTTTCAATCTTCTTCATATGGGCTTTCACAAAGGAAAAGTTTTAAACTTTGATCAGGTCCAATTTATTGACGTTTTTTCCATTTATAGATATGCTTCTGGTGTCAAATCTATAAAATTTTTGCCTAGTCCAAAATCCCAAGAATTTTCTCTTATTTTTTCCTAAAGTTTTATGTTTTACATTTAACGTCGTGATCTATTTTGAGTTGATTTTTGTATATGGTATGAAGTGTTGGTGTATGTTCATTTTTTTTGCCTATAGATGTCCAATTGTTCCAGCACCATTTGTTGAAAAGGCTGTCCTTCCTCCATTGAATTCATTTTGCACCTTGACAAAAATCAATCAGGCATATTTTTAAGGACCTCCTTGGGTTTTTAACCTATTTAAGGTTTTTACTGGCTCCAGGTCCCAAAATACATAGCTTAATTTCCTCTCAGATATATAAAAAGTGAATCATCATTTTGTAATAATACCAACATGGTAATTAACATGAATTTTGCAACAATACCTAATTAAATACTGATCATGTAGTGTGCATTTAATTTGATCATTGTTGGTCTCTCTCAACTCCTCAGGGGTCTAATTTTAACAATTAAATTAGCCTGGAGCCATAGAGAATTGTGAGATAAATCAGAACTCAAATGTAGAAAAATACATTGTTTTACTTTGAGAGACTAAGAAGGAAAACTTCAAAACTGTTAGATCATAGAAATATCAAACGGGAAAACAGCAGGTGGAAGTGGCCTGGCTATGAGGTTCTGTCAGCAACTAAAACTAAAGGAGATTTTCTGTTCTACCTACTAAGTGGGCCTTTACTTATTTATGGTTATGTTGCCCTACACAGCAGTTGTGTTATTGGAAATTTGTGTGTATGTCATCCTCTAGTGTGTAATGTACTAGAAATATCCCTTTCTATACTAGGAAACAGCAGACCTGGCATCTAGTCCCAGTTGTGACTCTAACCCGCTGTGTGACCTTGTAACAGTTTAGATCTCTGGACTTCTTTTAGCTCTGTACAATGCAGTTCAATTTAGCAAATACCTTGAGTGTCAACTCCATGACAGATCCTGCGAGATACACTGAGATGAGCAAAACACACTTTTTTTTTTTTTTTTTTGAGACAGAGTTTCGTTCTTGTTGCCCAAGCTGGAGTACAATGGCACAATATCGGCTCACCGCAACCTCTGCCTCCCAGGTTTAAGCGATTTTCCTGCCTCAGCCTCCCGAGTAGATGAGATTACAGGCATGCACCACCATACCCAGCTAATTTTGTGTTTTTAGTATAGATGGAGTTTCTCCGTATTTGTCAGACTGGTCTCAAACTCCCAACCTCAGGTGATCCGCTGGCCTCAGCCTCCCAAAGTGCTGGGATTATAGGCATGAGCCACCGTACCCAGCTGCAAAACACACATCTTAATTTCAAGTGACTTTCTGGCTTATAGGTTATGCCTACAATTTAGTGAGCACAATAGGTTAACTGCTATGCTAAGTACTTTATATGTCTTATGTCCCTTAATCTTCACACTAATCTTGTGAGGTAGGAGCTGATCTCATTCCCATTTTACAAATGTGAAAACTAAGACTTCGAGGGATTAAACAGCTTGTCTATGGTCATGCACTTGATGGCTCTTCAACCACCACATCAAGTTCGGGTGGACAGAATATTAATAGCTCACTTTGATCTGGGCTTCATATGCAAGTCAAGATCTTAATCTGATAGGACTGAGGGTAGCATTTTGACCAGCAGAAGGAAAAAGAGAAGTTAGATATATTTATTAGCACTTTACAGATGGAGAAGTTTAAGTATTAAAAAGTTGTATAGCTTGCCCGAAGTCCCAAGATAGTCCGGGACTCAAAGCCATGCTGTTCGTTCTTCTGTAGGGGAATAAGGGCTCCTGCTCCAGGCTAAAGCCAACCTACTTGTACTGTGGATCTCATCTCCTTCTCCTTCTTGAGGACCTGGCTCTTCATCATTTATTCTTTGTCATCTATAGGAGTCATCTCTTTCTCTGGGCTGTCTCTCTTCCCCACATGAAATTAAATATAAATATGTCAAAAAATCTTCCTGTGTTAAATATCCCTCCTCTCATCCTGACCTGAACTGCTTCTGAAGCTACTGAGCTATCTCCTACTTTCACATACTTCTGGAAGGAGTTGTCTACCTTCATTCAGTGTCTCTAATTCCTCCTCTCCCACTCACTCCCCTCCCACTGCAATCTGGCCTCTGTCCCCAACACTCTTACTAAAGTCAACAATTACATCCTTGTCACTAAGCACATATTTCCTTTCTCATCTTGCTTGATTTTTCTGCAACAGTCAATGAACTTGACTATTGCCTCTTTTCTGAAACAGTTTTTCCCTTGGCTTATGATATAGTTTGGATATATTGTCTCATCAAATTTCATGTTGAAATTTGATCCCTAATGAGAGGTGGGCCTAAAAGGAGGTGTTTGGCTCATGGAGGCAGATCCCTCATAAATGGCTAGGTGCCGTCACCACATGGTAATGAGTGATTTCTCACACCGTTAGTTCCCATGAGAACTGCTTATTAAAAAGAGACTGGCACCTTTCTCCTCTCTCTCTTGCTTCCACTTTCATCATGTCATGCCTTCTTCCCTTTGCCTTCAGCCATGAGCGGAAGCAGTCGGAGGCCCTCAGAAGAAGCAGATGCTGGTGCCACACTTCTTGTACAGCCTGCAGAACTGTGAACCAAATAAACCTCTTCATTTTACAGATTACCCAGCCTCAGGTGTTCCTTTATAGCAACACAAAATAATTAAAACAACTTATAAGATATAGTGTTCTTCTGTCTTTTTCTTCCTTCTTATCTCTTCTTCCCTGTCCCCTTTATAGGTTCACTGTCTCCCCATTTAGTCACATTGTATTATTCTTTTTATGTATTGCTGCATTCAATCTACTTTGATTTTGTTAAGGACTGATATTTCTGGCCATAAAGGATATTGGTCCATAGTTTTCTTTTCTTGTAATGTCTTTGTCTTGTTTTCTTATCATAGGGTAATACTAGCTTCTTAAAGTTAGAATGTATTTTTCCTCTTCTATTGGCTGGAAGAGATTGTGTAGAATTGGTGTTAATTCTTTAAATGTTTGGTAGAATTTTCTAGTGAAACTATCTGGGCCTGGAGAGTCCTTTTATGGGGCTTTTAAATTTTGATTTGAGTTTATGTAATAGTTATAGAAGCTGGGTGCAGTTGCTCATGCCTATAATCCCAGCACTTTGGAAAGCTGAGGTGGGTGGATCGCTTGAGCCCAGGAGTTCGAGACCAGCCTGGGCAACATGGCAAAAACCTATCTTTAGAAAAAATATAAAAATTAGCCTAGCATGGTGGCACACACTTGTAGTCCCAGTGACTTGGGAGGCTGAAGTAGGAGGATCCCCTGAGCCCAGGAAGCCAAGGCTGCAGTAAGCCATGATTGCACCACTGCATTCCAGCCTGGGCTACAGAGTGAGATCCTGTCTCAAAAAAATGGAACTACAAATATAAGCAGCTATGGAGCCATTTACATTATCTATAAAATGGTTTGGCTGTGTCCTCACCCAAATCTCATCTTGAATTGTAACTCCCACAATTCCCATGTGAGAAGGAGCCAGTGGGAGGTAATTGAATCATGGGGGCAGGTCTTTCCCCTGCTGTTCTCATGATAGTGAATAAGTCTCTCATGAGATCTGATGGTTTTAAAAGCAGGAGTTTCCCTGCACAAGCTCTCTCTTTGCCTGCCACCATCCACGTAAGATGTGACTTGCTCCTCCTTGCCTTCTGCCATGATTGTGAGGCCTCCCCAGCCATGTGGAACTGTAAGTCCATTAAACCTCTTTCCTTTGTAAATTGAACAGTCTTGGTTATGTCTTTATCAGCAGCGTGAAAACAGACTTATCCAATCTATTTCATACTGAATGAATCATGGTAGTTTGTGGTTTTTAAAGAACGTGGTCTATTTGTCTATATTATCAAATTTATACGTGTAAAGCTGTTTGTAATATACTTATTATCATTTTGATGCCTTCAGGGTCTCTCATGACATCCCTTGTTTTATTCGTGATATTGGTCATTTGTGTTTTCTCTCTTTTCTTTTCGCTGTCTGCCTTGCTAGAGGTTTGTCAATTTTATTGATCTTTGCAAATATCCCATTCTTTTTTTTATCTTTCTATTGTTTTTCTGTCTTCAATTTCATTGATTTCTGCTCTTATCTTTATTGCTTAAAGTTTATTTTGTTCTTTTTTTTTCTGTATTCCTAAGACGGGAGCATAGGTTATTGATTTGAAGCTTTTCCCTTCCTTCCAATATGTGCATTTAGTGCTCAAAAGTTTTCTCTAAGTTCTTCTTTAACTATTTCCCACAAATTTTGATATGTTGTATTTTCATTTTCATTCAGTTCAATGTAGTTTTTATTTCCCTTTATTTCTTTTTTTGACCCATGGACTTCTTTTTAGACTCATTTAGAAATGTATTGTTTAGCTTCTGTGTATTCATAGATTTTTAAAATTATCTTTCTGTTACTGATATCTAGTGTAATGATTAATACTGAGTGTCAACTTGATTGGATTGAAGGATACAAAGTATTGAGCCTATGGGTGTCTATGAGGGTGCTGTCAAAGGAGATTAACATTTGAGTCAGCAGGCTGGGAAAGGCAGACCCAACCTTAATCTGGGTGGGCACAATCTAATCAGCTGCCAGCACAGCTAGAATATAAGCAGGCAGAAAAATGTGAAAAGAGAGACTGGCCTAGCCTCCCAGCCTACGTCTTTCTCCCTTGCTAGATGCTTCCTGCCCTCAAACATTGGACTCCAAGTTCTTCACTTTTGGAACTTGAACTGGCTCTCCTTGCTCGTCAGCCTGCAGATGGCCTATTGTGGGACCTTCTGATCGTGTGAGTTAATACTTAATAAACTCCCCTTTATATATATATGTATTCCATTAGTTCTGTCCCTCTAGAGAACCCTGAGTAATACAGCTTTTGGTACCAGGAGTGGAGTGTTGCTGAAGATACCCAAAAATGTGGAAGCGACTTTGGAAATGGGTAACAGGCAGCGGTTGGAACAGTTTGGAGGGCTCAGAAAAAGACAGGAAAACGTGGGAAAGTTTGGAACTTCCTGGAGACTTGTTGAATGGCTATGCCCAAAATGCTGATAGCGATATGGACAATAAGGTCCAGGCTGAGGTGGTCTCAGATGGAGATGAGGAACTTGTTGGGAACTGCAGCAAAGGTGACTCTTGTTATGTTTTAGCAAAGAGACTGGCAGCATTTTGCCCCTGCCCTAGAGATCTGTGGAACTTTGAACTTGAGAGAGGTGATTTAGGGTATCTGGCTGAAGAAATTTCTAAGCATTCCAGAGGTGACTTGGGTGCGTGTAAAAGTATTCAGTTTTAAAAGGGAAATGGAGCATAAGTTTGAAAAATTTGCAGCCTGACAATGTGATAGAAAACAAAATCCCATTTTCTGGGGAGAAATTCAAGCAGGCTGCAGAAGTTTGCATAAGTGATGAGGAATCAAATGTTAATCCCCAAGACAATGGGCAAAATGTCTCCAGGGCATGTCAGAGGTTTTCACAGCAGCCCCTCTGATCACAGGGCCAGAGGCCTAGGAGCAAAATGTGGTTTTGTGGGCTAGGCTCGGGGTTCCTGAGCTGTGTGCAGTCCAGGGACTTGGTGCCCTGCATCCCAGCCGCTCCAGCCATGGTTGAAAGGGGCCAATGTAGAGCTTGGGCTGTGGCTTTAGATGGTGCAAGCACCAAGCCTTGGAAGCTTCCATGTGGTATTGAGCCTGTGGATACACAGAAGTCAAGAATTGAGGTTTGGGAACCTCCGCCTAGATTTCAGAAGATGTATGAAAACGCCTGGATGCCCAGGCAGAAGTTTGCTGCAGGGGCGGGGCTCTCATGGAGAACCTCTGCTAGAGTGGTGCATAAGGGAAATGTGGGGTCAGAACCCCACACAAAATCCCTGCTGGGGCACTGCCTAGTGGAGTTGTGAGAAGAGGGCCATCTTCCTCCAGGCCCTAGAATGGTAGATCCACTGACAGCTTGCACCATGCGCCTGGAAATACATCTAGCTTGACTCCATTTTGGTCAGAAAACATACTCACTATATGAGTTCAATTCTTTTAAATTTCTTGGGATTTGCTTTTGTATCCTAAAATAGAGTATATCTTAGTATATGTTACATAGGCCTTTGAGGTCAGATAATGTCAGTTTTCTGACTTTGTTCTCTTTTTCTTTTTTTGAAACGGAGTTTTGCTCTTTTTGCCCAGGCTGGAGTGCAATGGCGTCATCTCAGCTCACCGCAACCTCCCCCTCCCGGGTTCAAGCGATTCTCCTGCCTCAGGCTCTCGAGTAGCTGGGATTACAGGCATGCGCACCATGCCTGGCTAATTTTTGTATTTTTAGTAGAGACGGGGTTTCTCCATGTTAGTCAGGCTGGTCTTGAACTCCCGACCTCAGGTGATCCACCCGCCTCGGCCTCCCAAAGTGCTGGGATTACAGGCGTGAGCCACCGTGCCCGGCCTGTTCTCTTTTTCTAAAAATTTTTTGCTATTCTAGCTCCTTAGCCTGTCTATATAAATTTTTGAATTTGTTTTTTATATCTACTATATCTACTAAAAATTTCCTGAGATTTTTATTGTGATTGCTTTGAATCCATAGATCAATTTGGGGAAATTTCACATCTTAGCAATATTGTCTTTCAAACCATGGATATGATATCAATCCATTTAGTTAGTATTTCTTTCATTTCTTTCACTAGTGTTTTGCAGTTTTCAACCTGTGGATCCTGCACAGGTATTTTTTAGACTTACACCTTTTTCATGTTTTTGATGCTTTTGTAAATGATACTTTTAAAACTGCAAACTCCAATTGCCATTACTAGTATGTGGAAGTACAATTAATTTTTATATGCAGTGCTTTTCTCATCAGCCTTATGAAACTTAGTAGTTCTAGGAGATTTTTGGTAGATGTTTTGGGATTCTCTATGTAAATATGTCATCTGGAAGTAGAGACAGTTTTATTTCATTTCTTTTAATCTGTTTGCTCTTCTTTTTCTTTTTCTTCTTTTACCTTATTTTATGGGCTAGGATTTGCAGTACAATGATGAATAGGAATGGTGATAGTGGACATCCTTGCCTTTTTTCAAATCTTAATGGGGATAACATTCAGTCATTCACCATTAATTATAGCATTGACTATAGATACTTTTGCAGATTCTCTTTATCGGGTTCAGGAAGCTACCTTATATTCCTAGTTTACGTAAAGTTTTATCATGAATAGATGCTGCGTTTTATGCAGGGCTTTCTGTGAATCTATGGAGATGGTCACAATCACAGCTGTTTTTTCTGCAGTCTATTAATATGGTAAATTGGTTGATTTTTGAATGTTGAACCAGCCTCAACTCCCTGGAATAAACCTCAGTTAATCATGTTGTATTACTCTTTTTATAATTTGCTGGATTCAATCTGCTATTATTTTTTTAAGGACTTTTGTATTTTTGCTTATGAGGGATATTGGTCTTTAATTTTCTTTTCCTGTAAGTCTTTGGTTTTAGTACAAGGGTAATTTTGACCTTATAAAGTAAGCTTGGAAGTGCTCGCTCCTATTCTATCTTCTGAAAGAGAATGGGTAGAATTATTATTTTTTATTCCTTAAATGTTTTATAAAATTCACTAGTGAATCCATCTAGCCCTGGAGTTTTTCCTTTATTGGAAAATTTTAAATTATGAATTTTTTTATAGATATAGGACGATTTAGCATATAAATTTTTTCAACAGACACCGATAATGTGAGTTATTTGTTTCATTTCATCTAAGGTGTTAAATTTATGGACATGGATTTATCTGTAGTATGCCCTTATTATCTTTTTTAATTCCAGTGGGATCTACTTCGATATTTTCTCTTTCATTACAGATGTTGGTAATTTGTATCTTCTCTGTTTTTCTTGGTTACTCTTGCTTGCAGGAGATCTATCAATTTTATCAATTTTTTTTAAAGAATTAACTTTTAGCTTCATTGATTTTTCTCTATTGTTTTTCTATGATATTGATGGATTCTTGCACTTACCATCTTTTAAATTTTATTTTCCTTGGGTTTAATTAGCTATTTTACTCTGGTCTTAAGGTGGAATCTTAGTTTATTAATTTGAAACCTTTCTTCTTTTCTAATATATGCATTTAGTGCTGTAAACTTCCCTCTAAGCATTGCTTTATCTTCTTCCACAAATATTGATATGTTGTACCTTTATTTTCATTTTGTTGAAATATTTTGTAATTTCTTTTGAGACTTCATTTTGACCCATGGCTATTTAGAAGTGTATGGTTTAATTTTTAAATATTTGGAGATTTTCTAAATATCTTTCTATAATTCATTTCTAATGTTACTCTGGAATATACTTTCTATAATTTCTATGCTTTTAAGTTGAAAGCTTGTTTTGTAGCTTTATACTCTATCTTGCTGAATATTCCATAAGCATGTGAAAATACATATGTAGTCTGCTGTTGTTGGGAGGCGTGTTCTATACATATCAATTTAGTCAGGTTGGTTGATAATGTGTTATAGATATTTTATATTCTTAAGAATTTTCGACTTGCCTTCTCTACAAATTACTAAGAGTGTTGAAGTCCCGAACTATAATTGTGGATTTACTGTTTCTCCTTTCAGTTCTGTTGGTTCTTGCTTCATGTATTTTGAAGCTATGTTGTTGAATGCATACATCCTTAGAATTGTTACATCTTCTTCTAGAATTGACTCTTTATCCTTCTTTGTACCTGATAATATTCCTTGTTCTAATTCTATCATGGTAGACAGAATAATTAGCTCCCAAAGAAGTCCATTTGGTAATGTCCAGAACCTGTGACTATGTTAGGTTACATTGCAAAGGGGGATTAAGGTTGCAGATGGAATTAAGATTACTAACCACCTGACCTGGAGATGGGGGAGATTATTCTTGATTATCTGGGTGGGCTCAATGTAATCAAAAGGGTCCTTACAGGTGGAAACAAAGGGCATAATAGAGAGAACCAGGGAGATGGTGTTGTGAGAAAGACTTGGTCCAGCATTGCTGACTTTGATGATGGAGTAAGGGGACAAAAAACGAAGAATGTGGGAACCTTTGGAAATTAGAAAGGGCAAATAAATGGATTCTTCACTACGGCCTTCAGAAAAGAACATAGTAGCTAGAACAATCAAGCAAGAGAAAGAAATAAAAGACATCCAAATTGGAAAAGAGGAAGTCAAATTATCTCTGTTCAATTATCTCTGACAATATGATCTTATATCTAGAAAACCTTAAAGACTCCTCCAAAAGACTCTTAAATTTGATAAATAAATTTAGTAAAGTTATCGCTTACAAAATCAATGTACAAAATTCAGTGACATTTATATACACCAGTAACAATTGAGCAGAGAATCATATCAAGAAGGCAATCCCATTTACAATAGCTACAAAAAATAAAATACCTGAGAATATATTTAACCAAGGAAATGAAAGATCTCTACAAGGAAAACTACACAATGCTGAGGAAAGAAATTATAGATGACACAAACAATTGGAAAAACATCCTATGTTTATGGATCAGAAGAATTAATATCATCAAAATGACCATACTGCCCATGGCAATCTACAGATTCGATGAAATCCCTATCAAAATACAAATGTCATTTTCACAGAATTAGGAAAAACAATCCTAAAATTCATGTGTAACCAAAAAGAGAGCCTGAATAGCCAAAGCAATTCTAAGCAAAAAGAACAAAGCTGGAGGTATTACATTACCTGAACTCAAATTATATGACCAGACCTCAAATTAAAATATTATTTTGTTTATATAGTAAACAAAACAGCAATGGTACTGGTATAAAAGCAGATACATAGATAAATGGAACAGAGTAGACAACTCAGAAATAAGCCACATATCTAGAGGCAATGGACCTTTTGCAAAGTTGGCAAAAACATACACTAGGGTAAGGACACCTTTTTCAACAAATGGTACTGGGAAAATTGGATTACTATATGCAGAGGAATGAAACTGGAGCCCTATCTCATATCATATACAAAAATCAACTCAAGATGGATTAAAGACTTAAATGTAAGATCCGAAACATAAAAATACTAGGGAAAACTCTTCTGGACATTAGTCTAGACAAATAATGCATGACTTAGTCCTTAAAAGCACAAGCAACAACAACAAAAATTGACAAATGGGACTTAATTAAGTTAAAAAGTTTCTGTACAGCAAAAGAAATAATCAATAGCGTGAGGAGATAACAAGCTGAATGGGAGAAAATATTTGCAAGCTATTCATCTGGCAGGAGACTGATATCCAGAATTTATAAGGAAATCAACTCATCAACAACAACAAAGCAACCCTATTAAAAAGGGATCAAAGGACATGAATCAACAGTTTTCAAACGAATTACATAGAAATGGCCAACAAGCATATTAAAAAAATGTTCACCATCACCAATCATCAGATAAGTACAAATTAAAACCACAAGGAGATCATTTTACACCAGTCAGAATGGCTATTATTAAAAAGACAAAAAAAAAAAAAAAAAAAAAAAAAAACCTTTTGGCCACGTTGGCAAGGACGTGAAGAAAAGAGAAAGCTTATGCACTACTGGTGGGCAAGTAAATTAGTACAACCTCTATGGAAAACAGTACGGAGATTTTTCAAAGAACTCTTGCAGGAGTGAGGTGGTATCACATTGTGGTTTTGATTTGCATTTCCCTGATCATTAGTGATGTTGAATATTTTTTCATATGTTTGTTGGCCATTTGTATATCTTCTTTTGAGAATTGTCTATTCATGTCCTTAGCCCACTTTTTGATGGGATTGTTTGGTTTTATTTTTTTCTTACTGATTTGTTTGAGTTTGTTGTAGATTCTGGATATTAGTCCTCTGTCAGATGTATAGATTGTGAAGATTTTCTCTCACTCCCTGGGTTGTTTGTTTACTCTGCTGACTGTTCCTTTTGACATGCAAAAGCTCTTTAGTTTATTAGGTACCAGCTATTTATCTTTGTTTTTATTGCATTTGCTTTTGGGTTCCTGGTCATGAAATCCTTGCCTAAGCCAATGTCAAGAAGGGTTTTTCCAATGTTATCTTCTAGAATTTTTATAGTTTCAGGTCTTAGGTTTAAGTCCTTAATCCATCTTGAGTTGATTTTTGTATACGGTGAGAGATGAGGATCCAGTTTCATTCTCTTACTTGTGGCTAGCCAATTATCCCAGCACCTTTTGTTGAAAAGGGTATCCTTTCCCCACTTTATGTTTTTGTTTGCTTTGTCGAGGTCAGTTGGCTGTAAGTATTTGGGCTTATGTCTGGGTTCTGTATTCTGTTCCACTGGTCTATGTGCCTATTTTTATAGCAGTACGATACTGTTTTGATGACTGTGGCCTTATAGTATAGTTTGAAATCAGGTAGTGTGATGCCTCCAGATTTGTTCTTTTGCTTAGTCTTGCTTTGGCTATGCAGTTCTTTTTTGGTTCCATATGAATTTTAGAATTTTTTTTTCTAATTCTGTGAAGAATGATGGTGGTAATTTGATGGAGATTGCATTGAATTTGTAGATTGCTTTTGGCAGTGTGGTCATTTTCACAATATTGATTCTACCCATCCATGAGCATGGGATGTGTTTCCATTTGTTTGTGTCATCTAAGAAATCTATGATTTCTTTCAGCAGTGTTTTGTAGTTTTCCTTGTAGAGGTCTTTCAACTCCTTGGTTAGGTATATTCTAAGTATTTTATTATTATTATTATTATTATTATTATTATTATTATTATTATTATT
>NC_045445.1:3242053-3285018 GCF_002776525.5 Piliocolobus tephrosceles | reverse complement strand
TTATTATTATTATTATTATTATTATTATTATTATTATTATTATTATTTTGCAGCTATTGTAGAAGGGGTTGAGTTCTTGATTCTCTGCTTGGTTGCTGTTGGTGTATAGAAGAGGTACTGATTTTTGTGCATTAATCTTGTATCTGGAAACTTTGCTGAATTCTTTTATCAGTTCTAGGAGCTTTCTGGAGGAGTCTTTAGGGTTTTCAAGGTAAACGATCATATCATCAGCAAACAGTGACAGTTTGCCTTCCTCCTTACCAATTTGGATGCCCTTTATTTCTTTCTCTTGTCTGATGGCTCTGGCTAGGACTTCCAGTACTATGTTGAAGAGGAGTGGTGAGAGTGGGCATCCTTGTCTTGTTCCAGTTCCCAGAGGGAATGCTTTCAACTTTTCCCCATTCAGTGCTATGTTAACTACGGGTTTGCCATACATGACTTTTATTACATTAAGGTATTTATTACATACAGAAAGATCCCTTGTATGCCGATTTTGCTGAGAGTTTTAATCATGAAGGGATACTGGATTTTGTTGAATGCTTTTTTTGCATCTATTGAGATGATCATGTGATTTTTTATTTTAATTCTGTTTATGTGGTGTATCACATTTATTGACTTCTGCATATTAAACATTCTCTGCATCACTGATATGTAATCCACTTGATCATGGTGGATTACCTTTTTGATATGTTGTTGGGTTTGGTTAGCTAGTGTTTTGTTAAGGATTTTAGCATCTTTGTTCATTAAGGGTACTGGTCTGTAGTTTTCTTTTTAGATTATGTTCTTTCCTGGTTTTGGTATTAGGGTGATGTTGGCTTCATAGAATGAATTAGGGAGGGTTCCTTCTTTCTCTATCTTATGGAATAGTGTCAAAAGTATTGGTACCAATTCTTTGAATGTCTGGTAGAATTCTGCTGTGAATCTGCCTGGTCCTGGACTTTTTGTTGTTGTTGTTGGTAATTTTTAAATCACCATTTCAATCTCACTGCTTGTTATTGGTCTGTTCAGAGTATCTAATTGTTCCTGATTTAAGCTAGAAGGGTTGTATTTTTTCCAAGAATTTATCCATCTCTTCTAGGTTTTCTAGTTTATGTGTATAAAGGTGTTCATAGTAGCCTTGAATGATCTTTTGTATTTCAGTGGTGTCAGTTGTAATATCTCCTGTTTCATTTCTTAGTGAGCTTATTTGGATTTACTCTTTTCTTTTCTTGGTTAATCTTGCTAATAGTCTATCAATTTTATTTATCTTTTCAAAGAACCAGCTTTTTGTTTCATTTGTCTTTCGTATTGTTATTTTGTTTCAATTTCATTTAGTTCTGCTCTAATCTTGGTTATTTCCTTTCTTCTGGGTTTGGGTTTGGTTTGTTCTTGTTTCTCTAGATCCTTGAGGTGTGACCTTAGAATGTCAGTTTGTGCTCTTTCAGTCTTTTTGATGTAGGCACTTAGGGCACTGCCTTTGCTGTATCCAGAGGTTTTAGTAGGTTGTGTCATTATTGTCGTTCAGTTCAAAGAATTTTTTAATTTCCATCTTGATTTCATTTTTGACCCAATGATCATTCAGGAGCATGTTATTTAATTTCCATGTATTTGCATGATTTCAAAGGTTCCTTTTTGAGTTGACTGCCAGTTTTAGTCCACTGTTAGTTTGTTAAACTAAAACAAGTGGCTGTTAGTTGGGTTTTATTCACTCAGCAAATGAGTAGCTGCTCAGGCACTGTTGTGGGGGATTGGGATATATCAGTAAACAAAACAGGCAAGGATCCCTGCCCTCATGGGGCTTCCATCTTTGTTGGGCATGGGAGGGCAAACAGCAAACAACAAACAATAAATATAATAAATAAGGTGTTTGTGATATGATAGAACAGAGAAAAAAGGGTCAGGTGAAAGATCTTTGAAGTACTAGCAGAGGTGGGAGGTATGGTGAGGGTTATAACTTTAAGTAATCTCTAAGGTGCTTACTAGCTTTTAAAATCTGTGATTCTATAGTGTTTATTCATTTAATAATCATTATCACAGCAATTTAATATTAAAATACTTGTCCACAAATATATTTTAAAATTCATCTTTTTTAAAGATATCTTTTGAGCACGTAATCTCTCCAGTGCCCTGTGCTCTCTTCTCAGGGTTTGCAGCACTATTCACAATAACCAAGATATGGATTCAACCTGTGTCTATCAATGGATAAATGGATAAAGTATGGTACATATACACAATGGAGTACTATTCAGCTATAAAAAATAATGAAATCTTATCATTTGTAGCAACATGAATGGAACTGGATATTACAATGTTAAGTGAAATAAGTCAGGCACAGAAAGACAAATATCACATATTTTCACTCATATGTGGAAGCTAAAAAAGTAGATCTCATGGAAGTAAAGAATAGAATGATAGATACCAGAGAGTAGGAGACTCACCTAACACAAAAGGACTCACATAAACGTAAAGTAAAGGGGTGGAAAAAGGCATTTCATGCAAATGGATACCAAAAGCGAACAGGGGTAGCTATTCTTATGTCATACAAAACAAGCTTTAAAGCAACAGCAGTTAAAAGAGACAAAGAGGAACATTATACAATGGTAAAAGGCCTTGTCCAAGAGGAAAATATCACAATCCTAAGCATATATTTGCCAATACTGGAGCCTCCAAATTTATAAAACAGTTACTAATAGATCTAAGAAATGAGATAGACAGCAACACAATAATAGTGGAGGACTTCAATACTCCACTGACAGCACTAGACAGGTCATCAAGATAGAAAGTCAACAAAGAAACAATGGATTTACACCATACCTTGGAACAAATGGACTTAACAGGTATATACAGAACATTTCATCCAACAACCACAGAATATACATTCTATTCAACAGCACATGGAACTTTCTTCAAGATAGACCATATGATAGGCCCGAGCCTCAATAAATTTAAGAAAGTTGACACTCTCTGAGACCATAGTGGAATAAAACTGGAAATCAACTCTAAAAGGAACCTTCAAAACCATGCAAATACATAGAAATTAAATAACCTGCTCCTGCATGAGCATTGGGTGAAAAACGAAATCAAGATGGAAATTAAAAAATTCTTTGAACTGAACGACAATAATGACACAACCTACCCAAACCTCTGGGATATAGAAAAGGCGATGGTAAGAGGAAAGTTCATAGCCCTAAACACCTTAATCAGAAAGACTGAAAGAGCTCAGGCTATTTTTGTGTTAGTATTTGCAATCTTTTTCTGTCTGTTTTGCTCCAAAGCGTTTTTCTTTGTACAAGTGAGAAATCAGTTTCAAATGATGGTTTACACATAGAGGTGATCTTTGCCTTTGACTAACTCTTAGAATTTGTCCGGGGTTTACATGTAGAGGTAGGTGATCTTCAGCCACTCTTTAAATCCACTCTATGGATTTGCCTATTCTGCAATAAATGGAATGATATGATATGTGGCTTTTTGTGTCAGTATTCTTTCACTTAACATAATGTTTTCAGGGTTCATCCATGTTATAGCATGCATCAATGCTTCATTCCTTTTTATAACTGAATACTATTCCCTTATAAGAATATACCATATTTTGATTATCCATTCACCAGTTAATGGGCATTTGAGTTGTTTCCACATTATGGCTATTATGAATAATGCTGCTCTGAACATCTATGTACATGTTTTGTGTGGATGTATGTTTTCAATTATCTTCAATTACTAGCTTCAATTACTGTACCTATGAGTAGAATTGCCAGGTCACATGGTAGTTCTATGTTTAACTTTTTGAGGAACTGCCAATTGTTTTCCAAAGTGGCTGCATCATTTTACATTCCAACCCCCATGTGTGAGAGTTATAATTTCTCTACATCTACAATAATGCTTCTTAATGTTTACCTTGGATTATAGATATCTTTCAGAGGGTGAAGTGGTATCTTATTATGGTTTTGATTTGTATTTCCCTAATGGCTAACTATGTAGATCATCTTTTCATGTTCTTCTTGGCTATTTGTATAACTTCTTTTAAAATTTTATGTCTATTTAAATTCATTGCCCAATTTTTATTGGATTATTTGTCTTTTAATTTTGAGTTGTAGGAGTTCTTTATATATTCTGGATGCTAGAGACTTAACAGATATATGACAGGCAAATATTTTTTTTCCATTCTGTTGGTTGTCTTCTCGCCTTTTCGATAGTGTCTTTTGAGCATAAAAGTTTTAAAATTTGATGAAGTCCAATTTATCTGTTTTTTTCTTTGGTTGCTTATACTTTAGGTATCATGTCTAAGAGACCATTGCCTAAAAGGCCATTGCCTAATCCAAGATTACAAAGATTTACACTTATGTTTTCTTCTGAGAGTTTATAGCTTTTGCTCTTACAATGTAAGTCTTTGATCCACTTTGAGTTTTTTTTTTTTAATATGGTGTGTGATAGGGATCCAACTCTATTCTTTTCCATGGGGATATCCAGTTTTCCCAGCACCATTGTTGAAGACACTATTCCTCTCTTATTGTCTGACATTGGCGCCTTTGTCAAAAATAAGTTGATCATAGATGTATGGGCTTATTTAGTCCGTTGATCTATATGGCTGTGCTTATGTCAGTACCTTATGTCAATAGGTAGATTTATAGTAAGTTTAGAAGTGGAAAATGTGAGTCCTCCAAATTTGTTTTTCTATTTCAAGATTGTTTTGACTATTTTGGGTCCTCTTACACTTCCATATGAATTTAGGATCAGCTTGTCATTTTTGCAAAAAAAAAAAAAAAAAAAAAGTGAAGCTGGAATTTTGATAGGCATTGTATTGAATCTGTATATCAATTAGGTGAATATTGCCATCCTAAAAATATTAATTCTTTTAATCCTTAAAAATGAGATATCTTGGCCAGGCATGATGGCTTATGCCTGTAATACCAGCCTTTGGGATGGCCAAGGCAGGAGGATCACTTTAGCCCAGGAGTTGGAGACCAGTCCTGGCAATATAGCAAGACTCCATCACTACAAGAAATAGAAAGCTAGCTGAGCATGGTAGCCCATGCCTATAGGAGGCTGAGCTGAGCTTGGAGGATTGCTTGAGCCTGGCGGCTGAGACTGCAGTGAGCCATGATCATGCCACTGCACTCCAGCCTGGATGACAGAGTGAGACCTTGTCTCAAAAAAAAAAAAAAGAAAAAAAAAAGTCTTTTACCATTTATTTAGGTCTTTAATTTCCTTCAGCCATGGTTTGTAATTTTCAGTGCATAAGTCCTGCAGTTCTTTTGGCAAATTTATTTCTGAGTGTTTTATTTTTGTTGAAACTATTGTGAAAGAAATTGTTTCATCTCATTCCTTGGTTGTGTTAATTCTACTGTTGAGTACATCAAAGGTCTTCATCTCTGTTCCTGTGTTTCATTTCTAGCATTTCCATTTGATTCTTTCTTTTTTTATTTCAATAGGTTTTTGGGGAACAGGTGGTATTTTGTTACATGAATGAGTTTTTTAGTGGTGATTTCTGAGATTTTGGTGCACCCATCACCCGAGCGGTGTACACTGGACCCAATGTGTAGTCTTTTATCTTTCACCCCCCCCACCCTTTCCCTCAAGTCCCCAAAGTCCATTGTATCATTCTTATACCTTCATGTCCTCATAGCTTAGCTCCCATTTATGAGTGAGAACATATGATGTTTGTTTTTCTATTCCTAAACTACCAGAAATCCCACTCCTCAGTATCTACCCAGAGGAAAAGAAGTCATTATACGAAAAAGATACTTGTACCTACGTGTTTAGAGCAGCACAATTTGCAACAGCAAAACTGTGGAACCAGCCCAAATGCCCATCAATCAATGAGTGGATAAATAAAATGTGGTACATATATACCATGGGATACTACTCAGTCATAAAAGGAACAAAATAATGGCATTTGCAGCAACCTGGGTGGAATTGGAGATAATTTGATTCTTTCTTACAGTTTATACTTTGCTGGATTTTAAGCTCTATTGGGAATGCAGGTAGTCAACAAATCTTTGGACTTTCTATCATGATCACTAAGGTATCCCAAGCACATAGCCCATTGTCTTGTAAGTGCGCAATGAATAAACACTGACTTCAATGCAGTAGAAATTTGAGTTTTTCTTATAACCTTATAGAACCTGGAGGAACCCAGGGTCAATCCTAAGGAGTCTTGACCTTTTCTGGAGGGGGGAAGGCAGACTAAATTAAGGCTTCTTAACCATCCATAGGGAAGAACCAATTGAAAACTAACACAGGAATAGAAAACTAAATACCATATGTTCTCACTTATAAGTGGGAGCTAAATGATGAGAACACATGGACACATAGAGGGGAACAACACACACTGGGGACTATCAGAGGATGATGGGTGGGAGAAGGGAGAGAATCAGGAAAAATAACTAATGGGTACTAGACTTAATACCTGGATGATGAAATAATCTGTACAAGCCCCCATGACACAGTTTACCTATGTAACAAACCTGCACATGTACCCCTGAACTTAAAGTAAAAGTTTAAAAATTTTTTCTAATCATCACAAATGCTTTTCAAAATAAAATAAAAATAAATTACTATAAAAATGAAAAATATATACAAAATACAAACTCATCTTTTAATTATTCAACAGACATAAAAGTATTCTGTCAAATGGCTATATACATGTATCAATGCTTATTTTCAATTTCTATACCTGCCTTATTATACTGGAAACCAATGTTTTTGTGTACTGGCACCAGTCTGTGGACCACACTTTGAGTAGCACTGGGTTGAGTAATTTCTGGGGTCTACAGTGTGGATTGCCTTCTCACAAGCATTTCAGGACACTGAGTCTGGTAGTTGAGGACAGATAAGACCAACAGCATCCTGCAGAGTTCAAGTTACTAAATTCCAGAGTGTACTGGGAGTTCATCTAGAAAGCAGTACTGTTGAACAGAAAGCTTACAATTTCCATATGGGCCAACATGTTATGCATTACTGACTGGGACATCTGGGAGAAAACCAGAACTCACATAGGTGTCTTAGCTAGAGCACTCATATTAACAACATGCATTTTTGCTTGTACTAATATATTAGGGGAAACACTGTTTTGCATTATGTGAAACCTACTACATAAAGCTAAAATTCAAATTAACAGCTACTATTTCAGAGCAAATTCACCCACCCAAAATATCTTGGCCTCAATTTTCACACATTTCCTTTATTAAGTATCACACTTCAAAGTCATTCAGTGTTATATTATTATTTTCCAGGATAAATTTCCTCTCCTTTCTCTTTTGTTTTTTTCTTCCTGGTTGATGGATATTAGGAGCTTAATCGCAGAATATACTTGCAGCATCAAGACAGTGTGACTTGTGGCACTAGATGCAAACACAGACACCAAAAAGCATTTTAAAATGCATTGCACTTCCAGGGAGAAGTACTTCATAAAGGGATAAGACAGGCATTTTTACTCCAGGGTGCACAATGACCCCTCCTCAATCAGGCAAGGCACATGGAAGCCCAGCTGTCTTGAGAGGAGGCACATAGAGCCCCTTTATCTTTGAATGACTCCAAGTACCAGTGTTTGCTAATAATTTTCAACAATATTTGGCTTTGTTTTTTCAGTATTTTTAGTTTTTATCTTAGAACCAGAAATATCTTTTTCTCTTCACTTCTGGGCCATGACCGTGCAAAATACTGGGGAAAAATATTCATAAAATAGGTAATGAAATTTTCCTAATGGGAAGAAATGTACTTGGAGTCTACAGTGCTTACTTAAGAAACATGTTGTTGAAGAATAGGGCAAAATTCTGGCCGGGCGCGGTGGCTCACACCTGTAATCCCAGCACTTTAGGAGGCCAAGGCGGGTGGATCACTTAAGGTCAGGAGTTTGAGACCAGCCTGGCCAACACGGTGAAACCCCATGTCTTTGAAAAATACAAAAATTAGCCAGGTGCAGTGGCACATGTCTGGAAATCCCAGCTACTCAGGAGGCTGAGGCATGAGAATTGCTTGAACCCGGGAGGTGGATGTTGCAGTGAGTTGAGATCACACCACTGCACTCCAGCATGGGTGACAGAGCGAGACTCTGTCTCAAAGAATAAAATAAAATAAAATAAAATACAAAAATCTTACGGATTGAATTGTGACCCCTACCCCTTAAATTCATGTTGAAATCCTAACCCCCAGTACCTCAGAAATGTGATTTTATTTGGAGATAGGGTCTTTATAGAGATAATCAAGGTAAAATAAGGTCATTAGGGTGGGCCCTAAGTGAGTATGACCGTTGTCCTTATAAAACAGGGATATTGGGACCCAGACACAGAAACACATAGAGGAAACAGAATGCTAGATGCTGTGGAAAAATCAGCTATTAATATAGATGTGTCTCTGTCCTTCAGAGAACTTCCAGTCTGCTTTTGGGGACTGAAATGAAAATTTTGCTGTAGTGAATGGATGAAACTCTGGCCTTTTATTAAAGATTCATTTATTCATTCATCAATTCATTCCTTCAGTACCAACTCTGTGGCATGCACTGGGGATATAATGGTAAATAAGGTCCCTCTATCCTCTCCCCTCAAGGGGAAACAGACAGTAAACAAACAATGATGAGAGACCAGGAGGGATATAAAAAGGATGGATGCTTTGTGCAGGTTGGGGCAGCAGGGAAAGGTGGTGGGTGGGGCATTGAAGGCCAAGTTGGGACCAGAAGGATAAGTAGGAGTTCACCAAGTAAAAGGGGGATGGGAATTACAGGCAGAGGAGGGGGGTTGGGGGGTGGTTGTCAAGGCTTTCTTCCAACATTTGGTCCCAATACTGGCAATCTGGTTTCTTGGGACACCAGCATGCCTGAGTGGGAAGAGCCCCTAGAAACTGGTTTTTAGAGGAAGTCTGAACCCATGCAGATGTGATAATGCATGAAGTATTTGAAGAACATGCATTTAATCTCATCTGGCTGGTTCTGGGATGTGGGAGCAGAAAAGAGGAATGCGAGTGTATGTGTGTCTTCATCTGTCTTAGGGAGATTACTTGACATTGAGTTTGGAAAGGTAAATTGGAAAAGGTTTGCCAAGACTTGAATGTAACTTAACAAGTTCAGGCCTTATCCTGAAGGTTGCAGGGGAATAGTTCTTTGAAAGGACAGATATGTATTTTAGAAAGGAAAAGCTGACTATATCTAGAGTATGAATGGATTGGCCAACTAGTTTAACCTTTGTGTCCTCTTCTGGAACATATGCTCCATGGGAGGAGGGACTGGGTGTGTTTTGCTTATCACTGAATCCTCAGCACAGTGCCTAGCATGTACTAGAGCCTCACTAAATACTGTTTGAATAAATGAATGAATGAAGTTGCTGAAAGTGTTCAGACAAGAGATGGTACAAGGTTAAACTATGCAGTGATGAGTGTTTCATGTGATATTAAGGATATAAAATCAATGGAACCAGATAATCAAAATGGACATACACTGCTTAGTGCTAGATAAGCATTCAGTAAGTAGTAGCCACTATTAGCTTTGCATCCGTGGTGAAATCTAAGCTAAGGTTTCTGGCTTGGGGTTCTAGGAACATGTTGGTCCTCAGTACTCACCAACAGTGTGGGAGTGGGTGAGCATGGAAAGGAAGATAATGAATTTAGTTAGACAATGAATTTGAGGAACTGTCGAGATTATTGGCAGCGATGATCCAGGAGGCACTGTAAACAATCCTTAGGTATTCTGTGCTATTATTAGCAGCGGTACCATGTGGCAACCAAGGCCAAACAACATAAATGCAAATGTCACTATCATCCTGAAGGCTTGGATCTAATTTGGGTCCTGGGCAGTGTGGCTCTCAGGAGCCTATGGTCAGGAGAGGCTCTCCATAGGGTTAGGCTTAGGTTAGATGAGCTTCTTGCTGAGATTTTGGGGAGTTTGAAAATTTTTTTGACTTAAACTTGGAAAACAGAGAATGATGATGAGGATGAACAGTCAGTGTCATCAAGAAGAGGTCTATTGAGTAGGCTCACTCGTGGCCCATGTTCAGCAGATTGACGTCCTGCCTCTTCTAGCTCTCAGGACATGAGAAAGAACAGGTACATGACACCTAGGACTCCTTTTGCTCTTTGAAATACCTGAAGATTTTTTAACAACTGCAGTTATCTAGACTGGATTCCAATCTGATGGTGAGCAAATAGTTGAGTCTAGTCAAATTATGTCTTCTTTCCTCCTGGCCAGCTAGCTCCCCCTGGTCACTATTCCCCTTCTCACCCCTAGCAAACCCCACCTGCCCAGCTGCCTGCCTGCCTGTATGTCTCCCCACCCACCTGGCTGTCTGGCTGCACAGGCTCTCAAGTGCCCTCAGGCTGCTTCAGTTCCAGTTGGCATTGGCTGCCTAGACCACAAAAAGGATTCTTCTTGTAGTAATTTACTTTCAGTCTCCCAGTGAAAAGAAAAGTCACCCAGTAAAGATAATGTTGTCAATGTAGCCAATTCTGCTCTTCATAGTTCCTGGGGATTTAGTGAGAATGGGTGGTGTTTTAAGAATCACCCAACTACTTGAGCCCAGGATGGAAGGCCTGTTCCCCTGGGGCCTCTGTGAAGCCCATTCTGGGGAAGAGATGAGGTAACCTGACTGGGAAAGAGTATGGCCAGGCTGGGCAATGCAACACTCCTCTCCATGGGATACTGATTTTATTTTCCACCTATCAAGCATATTCCCACTGTTTGCTATTGGGTAGTCAACAGTGGAGAGACCCAGACTTTTCCCAAGCCATGGAAGTTGGCTGGGCATGTGAGTACCCTCCTCTGATTCTGGGCACACAAGGTAAGTGTACCATTAGTGGTCATGACCAAACTGAATCCTACTCTTAAATCAAGTGCTGGTCTCACTTATTAGCTCCTGTCCTTAGATTCTTCTGGGAGGATTTCTTTGCTCAGCTTTTAGCAAAATACTGCCAGGGGAAGTTTGAAGTGTGACTGGTACCTCCTCTGGCTAGCTGCTCACACTGAATTCAGTAGAGAAATCCTTGAGCCTGGAGATATCTTAGGTCTTGTTCTCATTTACCTCATCGGATAAAATTTACATTGACCACATTACATTTTTAAGGTAGTTTGGCCGCCACTATCTCATTAAAGTGCACAACAATCCAGTGACAGTCACACAGAGCAAGAACTGTCACACCACTTTATGAAGGAGGAAGCTTAAGCTCAGAGAGGTGAAACAAGTGACCCCAGGTGAAACAGCTCAGAACTGGCTGAACTGAGACCTGAACTTAGATTATTTACTTCCAAGGTCAGTACTTTCATTCCCTCACACTAGCAGGCACTTAGTCTATAGAGGATCACAAATATTTTCTTCTGAGTTTTAAAGATTTTATTTTCACAATTAGTTTTTTTATCTGCCTGAAAATTGACAAAGATTTTGGTATGATGTTAGGGGAAGATGTGCTTTTATGTTTTTATCTTTTTATAGAAAGATAACCACTCATCCAAGGATTATATATACTGAATGTGCTGTTATTTTCCCTACTCATTTCCATATATGTGAGGAGCTGTTTCTAGAGTCTCTGTTTTGTTTCATTTGTTATGAGTTCTCTTGCATTGCTTTTCTTCTTCAAAATATTTTGGTTATTCTTAACACTTTACTCTTAAAAATTTTATGAGATACATAATACATACAAAAGGGTATATAAATTATTTGTGTACAGTTTAAATTATAAAATGAACAGATAGCTAGTCCCTTGGAAATCTCTATAAACTTCTACCATGTCACATCACTCTTCATCTCTCAGACTATAAGCTAGCTATCCTTAATGTTGGGTTAAATAATTTATCTGCTTTTCTTTATACCTTTGCCAACTGTTGATGTTGTTTAGTGTTGTCTGTTCTTTAATCTTATATAAATGGAGCCATATTATGTTTTCTCTTGTGACTTGCTTCTTTTGCTATTCATTGTGCTCCTGAGATTCAGCTTTGTGAGATGCATATGATTATAGCTCATTCATTTTCACTGCTTTCAAAGTATTGTGTATTCTACTACTAATGGGCATTTGGGTCATTGTTTCCAGTTTATGCACATTGCAAACACTACTTCTATGACTCTAGATGAACACATGAAAGAATTTCTCCAAACTAAGGAATATATGGATGGATAACCTGCAAACAATGACCCAAGTACCTATTAGTAGTAGTAGACTGTTAAATACAGGTCCCTTTGTATAGCTCATGGTATTAAAGGGAATGATTTTGAATTTTCATCATTAATGATAATATTGCTATGTTTTATTTTCCTTTTTTAACGTGCCATTTATCAAATTAAAGAAGTTTTCTTCTATTCCTAGTTTTCCAAGATTTTATATCATGAATCAATTTAAAATTTTGTTGAGTGTTGCTTATACATCTTTTTAGATGTTTAGATTATATGGATTGTCTGTGTTACTGAAGTGAATTACATTATTTGATTTTCTAACCTTGAATGCTGGGCTAAACTTTACTGGACCATATTTTGCTTAGGATGTTTACATCTCTGTTCATGAGGGATATTCATCAGTAGTTTTCCTTATTATGTCTGTCAGGTGTTGGTATCAGAGTACAGCTGGCCTCATGGAATATGTTGGGACATACTTCATCCTGTTCAATTTTATGAAATCATTTGTGCAGAATTGGAATTACACCTTCTTTTATGTTTAGGTAGAATTCACCAGGTAAGGTATCTGGGCCTGTAGTTTTCTTTGTGGGAAGGTTTTAAGTATGAATTCAAATTTTAAAAAATGTATATCCAAGTTGTCTATATACCTACCTACCTGTATCAGGTATATATTATATATCAGATATATCTATATATTATCTGTATTATATATCAGGAGACATATGTATATATGTTTATTCAGATTATCTTTTTTATATCTGTAGATTCTGGAGTGATGCCCCTTCTGTTATTCCTGATATTGGTGATTTGCATCTTCTTTTTTTCCTGATCGGTATGGCTAGGTTTATCAATTACACTGATGTTCTCAAAAACTAGCTTTTGAATTTATTAGTTGTCTCTATTGCTTTTGTATTTTTCATTTTATTGATTTCCACTCTGGTTTTTTATTATTTCCTTCCTTAGCATACTTTTGGTTTTATTTGCTTTCCTTTTTCTGGTTATTTAGTGTAGAACTTAAGAAACTTCTAATAAAGATCTTTAGTTGTATTAATATCCCTCTGAATATTGCTTTATTGTCATCTCATAAATTTTGCTATAATGTATTTACATTTTTCCTTTTATTTAGACAATTATTTTTGAAAGGATTTAAGTAATTTAAGAATGATATGTATTTATGCACATAATTACTATTTCTAGTGCTCATTTCTGCATGTAGATCCGTATTTGCATCTGGTATCATTTTCCTTCAGTCTAAAGGACGTCATTTACTATTCCTTATAATGTTCTTTTGATTTTTGTATGTCTGAAGAGCTCTTTATTTTACCCTTATTTTTGAAAGAAATTTTCACTGGATACGGAATTATAGGATGACAGTTATGTTTTTTTTCTCAAGACTTTATAGTTTAAAGCTTCACTGATGTCTTGTTTCCAATGAGAACTCTGCTGCCTTTGTTTTTCTTTATTGTATTTTTTTTCCCCTTTGTTTTCTTCCTCTGTGCATAACATGTCTTTTGTTGTCCTCTGGCTGCATTTAGGATTTTTCTCTTTTTTTTGTGTTTGTTTTTTTTGAGACAGAGTCTCGCTCTGTCGCCCAGGCTGCGGTGCAGTGGTGCGATCTCGGCTCACTGCAAGCTCCACCTCCCGGGTTCACGCCGTTCTCCTGCCTCAGCCGCCCGAGTAACTGGGACTACAGGTGCCCACCACCACGCCTGGCTAATTTTTTTGTATTTTCAGTAGAGACGGGGTTTCACCGTGTTTGCCAGGATGGACTCGATCTCCTGACCTCGTGATCCACCTGCCTTGGCCTCCCAAAGTGCTGGGATTACAGGCGTGAGCCACCGCGCCCGGTCAGGATTTTTCTCTTTATCCGTTGTTTTGAGCAACTGGTTTGTCTGTGTATAGTTTTCTTCATGTTTCTTGAACTTGGGCTCAATTGAGCTTCTTGGTTCTATGAGTGTATAGTTTCATCAAATTTGGAAAATTTTTGGTCATTATCCCCTCAAATATTTTTTCTGTTCCCTCCATCTTCTGTGGACACCATTCTACATATATTAGGCTGCTTGAAGTTGTCTGAGAGTTCACTGGTTATTTGTTCTTTTTCTTTTCTTTCTTTTAGTCCTTTTTTCTCTGTGTTTTAGTTTTGGATAGTATTTATTCCCATGTCTTCCAGTCTTCTGCAATTTCTACTCTGCCATCAATTTTATTCAGTGTGTTTTTCATCTCTGACACTGTAGTTTTCATCTCTGGAAATTCAATTTAGGTCTTCTTTTATATCTGTCATGTCATTACACAATGTGTTCATTCTTATCTGTACCTTTTTGAATATATAGAATACTGTTATAATAACTGTTTTATTCTCTTTGATAATTTTAACATCTGTTTCAGTTTGGGGTTGGGTTTGGTTAATTTTTCTCCTCATTCTGAGTCTTCTTTTTTTTTTTATTGCTTCTTTGCATGACTGGTAATATTTGATTAGATGCCCTACATAGTGTGTTTTATCTTGTTGTGTGCCACATATTTTTAAAAACCAGCTTATTGAAGTATAATTCACATACCATGTAATTCATCCATTTAAAGTATGCAATTAAATGGTTTTTAGTCTATTCACAGATATGTGCAACATAACCATAGCCAATTTTAGTACATTTTCATCACTGTAAAAAGGAGCCTTATATCCTTTAGCTATCACCTCCTATCTTCCCATTACTACTCCGCTTCCCCCCAGGCCATAAGCAACCACTAATCTACTTTCTGTCTCCATAGACTTACCAATTCTGTGCTTTCAAATGACTGGAATTACATAATGTGTGGACTTTTGTGACTGGCTTCTTTCACTTAGTATATTTCATTGTATAGATATAACATATTTTGTTTATCCATTCATCCATTGGGTTGTTTTCACCTTTTGGCTATTGTAAATAATACCACTGTAAACATTCCTGTACAAGTTTTGTTTGAGTATATATTTCATTTCTCCTGGATATGTACCTAGGAATACAATTACTGGGTCATATAGTACCTCTATGGTTAATTGTTTGAGGAACTGCCAGACTGTTTTTGAAAGTGGCTCCCCATCTTCTAATAACATCTGCAGTATGTGAGGGTTCAGATTTCTCTGCATTCTTGCCTGTAACATTCTTGTTGTTCTCTGACGTTTATTCTAACTATCCTAGTGGGTATGAAGTGGTATCTCATTGTGGCTGTGATGTACATTTCTTTGATGACCAATGACGCCGAACATCCTTTTATGTGATTATTAGTCATTTGTATATCTTCCTTAGAGAAATGTCTATTCAGATCATTTGTCTAGTTTTAAATTGTGCTGTATGTCTTTGTAAAAGTTATTTATGTGTTCTAGATACAAGTCTTTTACCAGTATATAATTTACAAATATTTGCTCCCATTCTGTGAGTTATCCTTTCGCTTTCTTGATTGTATTTTTTGAAGCAAAAAAGTTTTTAATTGTAATGAAATCCAATTAATCTATGTATTTTTGTTAATACTTTTGTTGTTGTATTAGTCCATTCTCACACTGCTGTAAAGATACTGCCTGAGACTGGGTAATTTACAAAGAAAGGACGTTTTATTGATTCACAGTTTCACATCGCTGGGGAGGCCTCAGGAAACTTAACAATCATGGCGAAAGGCAAGACAGAGCAAAAGAGCGAGGAAGTGCCACACTTAAAACCACCAGCTCTCATGAGAACAGCATGGGGGAAACTAACCCCATGATCCAATCACCTCCCACAAGGCCCCTCCCTCCAAACATGGGGATTACAATTTGAGATGAGATTTGTAATCTCAAACCATAGCCAAACAATATTATTCCGCCCCTGGACCCTCCCAAATCCCATGTCATTTTCACATTACAAAACTAATCATGCCTTCCCAACAGTCCCTCAACCTCTTAACTCATCCCAGCATTAACTCAAAAGTCCAGGTTCAAAGTCTTATCTGAGACAAGGCAAGTCTCTTCTGTCTATGAGCCTATAAAATCAAAAGCAAATTAGTTACTTCCAAGATACAATGGGGGTTCAGGCATTGCGTAAATGTTCCCATTCCAAGTGGGAGAAATTGCCCAAAACAAAGGGGCCACAGGCCCCATGCAATTCCAAAACCCAGCCAGGCAGTCATTAAATCTTAAAGCTCCAAAATCTCCTTTGACTCCATCCAGAGCACACTGATTCAAGGGGTGGGCTCCCAAGGCCTTGGGCAGCTCCACCCCTGTGGCTTTGGAGGATACAGACCCTGCAGCTGCTTTCATGGGCTGACGTTGAGTGCCTGGAGCTTTTCCAGGTGCTCGGTACAAGCTATTGTTGGATCTACCATTCCGGGGTCTTGAAGATGGTGGCCCTTTTTTCACAGCTCCACTAGGCGGTTCCCCAGTGGGGACTCTGTGTGGGGGCTCCGATCCCACATTTCCTTTCTGCGCTGCCCTAGCAGAGGTTCTCCATGAGGAGCCCCTGTAGCAGAACATCTGCCTGGGCATCCAAGTGTTTGCATACATCCTCTAATATCTAGGCGGAGGTTCCCAAACCTCAACTCTTGTCTTCTGTGCACCTGCAGGGCCAACACCACATGGAAACTGCCAAGGTTTGGGGCTTGCAACCTCTGAAGCTATGGCCCAAGCTGTACCTTGGTCCCTTTTAAGCACAGCTGGAGCTGGAGCGGCTGGGATGCAGGGCATCATGTCTCAAGGCTGCATATAGCAACTATTTTTCCCTCCTAGGCTTCTGGGCTTGTTATGGGAGACACTGTCTTGAAAATCTCTGAAATGCCCTGGAGGCATTTTCTCCATTGTCTTGGCTATTAACATTTGGCTCCTTGTTACTTATGTAAATTTTTGCAGCTGGCTTTAATTTCTCCCCAGAAAATGGGTTTTTCTTTTCTACCACATGGCCAGGCTGCAAATTTTTCAAACTTTTACACTCTGCTTCCCCTTTAAACATAAGTTCCAATTTCAAGCGATCTCTTTGTGAGTATATACAACTGTACATTTTCTGGAAAAAACGGGTCACCCCTTGAAGGCTTTGCTGCTTAGAAATTTCTTCTGCCAGAAATCCTAAATCATCTCTCTCAAGTTCAAAGTTCCACAGATTTCTAGGGCAGGGGCAAAATATTGCCAGTATCTTTTCTAAAGCATAATATGAGTGGCCTTGGCTGCAGTTCCCATTAAGTTCCTCATCTCCATCTGAGACCACCTCAGCCTGGACTTCATTGTCCCTATCACTATCAGTATTTTGGTTACAACAAGTCTCTAGGAAGTTCCAACTTTGACTCCTCTTCCTGTCTTTTTCTAATCCCTGCAAACTCTTCCAATGTCTGCCAGTTACCCATTTCCAAAGTCATTCCCACATTTTCAGGTTATATTTATAGCAGTACCCCACTACTTTGGTACCAATTCTCTGTATTAGTCTTTTCTTACACTGCTATAAGGATACTACCTGCGACTGAGTAATTTATAAAGAAAGTATGTTTAATTGACTCACAGTTCCTCATGGCTGGGGAGGCCTAAGGAAATTTACAATCATGGCGGCAGCGAGAGAGAGTGAAAGAGTGAGGAAGTGCCACACTTAAAACTTTCAGCTCTCATGAGAACTTCCTCACTATTATGAGAATGGCACGGGGGAAACTGTCCCCCATGATCCAGTCACTTCCCACCAGGTCCCTCCCTCGACAGATGGGGATTACAATTCAAGATGAGATTTGGGTGGGGACACAGAGCCAAACCATATCAGGTGTCATACCTAAAACCGCTTTGCCAAATAAATCTAAGATCATGAAGATTTACCTGTATGTTTTCTTGTATATATTTTATATTTTTAGCTCTTACATTTAGGCTTTCGATCCATTTTGAGTTGAACATGCTTTATATGGTATGAAGTAAGTATACAACTTCATTCTTTTGCATGTGGCTATCCAGTTGTCTGAGCAACATTTGTTGAAAATACTATTGTTTCCCTACTGGATAATTTTGGCACCATTGTTGAAAATCAGTTGACCATAGATAGATATATAGGCTTATTTCATGACTGTCAATTCTATTGCATTGACCTGTATGTCTATCCTTGTGCCATTACCATACTGTATTGATTACCATTGCTTTGTAGTATATTTTGTAATTGAGATGTGCATTTTACTTGGTTGTTTCTTTTCAAAACTGTTTTGACTATTTTGGAATTCTTGCAATTCCATGTGATTTTAAAATCAGTTTGTCAATTTCCACAAATAAGTCAACTGGGATTCTGATAAGGATTGCTTTGAATCTGTAGATCAAATAGAGATCATTGCCTTCTTAACAATGTTGTCTTCTGATTCATGAACATGGAATGTTTTCCCATTTATTTATATCTTTAATTTGTTTCAACAATGTTTTGTAGGTTTTAGAGTATAAGTTTTGCAGTTGTTTTGTTAAATTTTTTCCTAAGCATTTTATTTTATTTTATTGATGCTATTATGAATGGAATTACTTACTTAATTTTATTTTTGGATTGTTGTTTACAAATATATCGAAATACAATTGGTTTTTGTATACTGATCTTATATCTGCAATCTTGCTGAACTTACTTGTTTATTAGTTCTAATAGTTTTTTAGTGCATCCCTTAGAATATTTTATATATAAGATGATATAATTGGTGAATACAGGTACTTTTATTTTTTCCTCTCCAATCTTAATGCCTTTTATTTCTTTTTTTGCTTAACTTCCCTGGATAGCACCTCTAGTGGAATGTTGAATAGAAGTGGTAAGAGCAGACATCTTTGTCTTGATCCTGATCATAGGAGGGAAACATTTATTAAGTATGATGTTAGCTATTTTTTTAAAAAAAAAAAAACTTTATTTTTAGAGCAGTTTTAGGTTCACAGCAAAATTGAAAGTACGGAGAATTCTCATGTACCCCCCTGCTCTCATACATGCACAGCCTCCCCGACTATCAACATTCCCCACTAGAATAGTACATATGTTACAAGCAATGAATACATTGACACATCATTATCACCCAAAGTCTGTCATTTACATTAGAGTTCACTCTTGTGTTGTATATCCTGTGGATTTTGACAAATACATAAAGCCACATATCTACCATTATACTGTCACACGAAGAGTTCCACTGCCATAAAATTTATCTATGCTCTGCTTATTCATCCCTTTCTCTCCCCTAAGCACTGACAACCACTGATCTTTTTATTTTCTTCATAATATTGCCTTTTCCAGAATGTCATATAGTTGGAATCATATAGTATCTATCCTTTTCAGATTGGCTTCTTTCACTCAGCAATATTGGAAAAAATTATTCCACATTTTTTCATGGCTTGATAGCTCATTTCTTTTTGGTGCTGAATGATATTCCATTGTCTGGATGTCCACAGTTTATTTATTCATTTATCTACTGAAGGACATCTTGGTTGCTTCCAAGTTTTTGGTAATTGTGAATAAAGATGCTATAAACATTTGCTTGAAGGTTTTTGTGCGGGCACAGGTTTTCAATTCATTTGGGTAAATACCCATGAGCACAATTTCTGGATCATAGGGTAAGAATATGTTTAACTTTGTAAGGAACTGTCAACTGTCTTTCAAAGTGGGTGTTCCATTTTGCACTTCCATCAGCAATGAATGAGAGTTCTTGTTGCTCCACATCCTTGCCAGCATTTGGTGTCATCAGTGTTCTTGTCATTATAGTGGTGTACAGTGGTATCTCATTGTAGTTTTGATTTGCAATACTCTAATGACATATGATGTTGAGCATCTTTTCACATGCTTATTTGTCATCTTCTTTGGATGTAACTTCTTCTTCTTCTTTTTTTTTTTTTTCTCTGTTGAGATGGAGTCTCACTCTATTGCCTAGGCTGCAGTGCAGTGACATGGTGTCAGCTCACTGCAACCTCCATCTCCCAGGTTCAAGTGATTCTCCTGCTTCAGCCTCCCGAGTAGCTGGGATTACAGGCGCCCACCACCATGCCTGGCTAATTTTTGTATTTTTAGTAGAGACAGGGTTTCACCATCTTGGCCAGGCTGGTCTTGAACTCCTGACCTCGTTATCTGCCTGCCTCGGCCTCCCAAAGTGCTGGGATTACAGGCGTGAGCCACCACGCCCGGCCTAGATATACCTTCTTTATGTATCTTCTTTGATGAAGTGTCTATTCAGGTATTTTGCTCATTTTTAAATTGCACTGTTCATTTTCTTACTGTTAAATTTTTAGAGTTCTTTGTACAAGTGCAATGTGTTACCTGGATATATTGCGTGATGCTGAGGGTTGGGGTACAAATGATCCTATCACCCAGGTGCTGAACATGGTACCCAATAGGTAGCTTTTCAACTCTTAACTCTCTCCCTCCCCCAAGTAGTCTCCAGTGTCCATTGTTGCCATCTTTATGCCCATGAGTACCCAAATGTTTAGCTCCCACTTATAAGTGACAGCATGCACTATTTGATTTTCTGTCCCTGCATTAATTCACTTGGGATAATGGCCTCTAGCTGCATCCATGTTGCTGCAAAGGACATAATCTCATTCTTTTTTATGGTTACTTAGTGTTCCATGGTATATGTGTGCCACATTTTCTCCTGGATAACAGTTCTTTATCAGATATGTCTTTGCAAATATTTTCTCCCAGTCTGTGGCTTTTCTTCTCAGCTATGGACTTTTTTGTAGATGCTCTTTATCAGGTTAAAGAAGTTTTCTTCTATTCTTAGTTTGCTGTGTTTTTATCATGAAAGGGTGTTAGAATTGTCACGTTTTTCTGGATGTATGGAGATAATCTTGTGATGTCTTTTATTCCATTGGTGTGATATGTTACTGTGATGGTTAATTTTATATGTTCATTTGGCTGGTTTAAAGGATACCCATATAGCTGGTAAAACATTATTTCTGAGTGTGTCTGTGAGGGTGTTTCCAGAAGAGAGATTAATATTTAAATCAATAGACTGAGTAAAGAAGAATCATCCTCAGCAATGGGGGTGGGCATCATCCAATCATTTGAGGAACTGCATAGAACAAAAACATGGAGGAAGAGTGAATTGGCTGTCTTTTTGAGCTGGGCCATATATTTTCATCGATCCTTAGACATGAGAGCTCCTGTGTTTTTGGCCTTTGAACTCCAGCTCTTATACCAGTGCCCCTTACCTCCTCAGGCCTTTGACCTCAGACTGAGGGTTATAGCATTGACTTCCTAGTTTTCAGGCCTTCAGACTCAGACTCAATTATACCACTAGCTTTCCTAGTTCTCTAGCTTGCAGATGGCATATCATGGGACTTTTCAGCCTCCATAATTATGTGAGCCAATTCCCATAATAAATCTCCTCTTACATATATGTGTTGATATGGTTTGGCTGTGTCCCCACCCAAATCTCATCTTGAATTGTACTCCTATAATTTCCACATGTTGTGGGAGGGACCTGGTGGGAGATGGTTGAATCATGGGGACGGTTTCCCCTACACTGTTCTCGTGGTGGTGAATGGATCTCACGAGATCTGATGGTTTTGTAAAGGGTTTCCACTTTTGCATCTTCCTTATTCTCTCTTTGCCTGCTGCCATCCATGTAAGACAGGACGTGCTCCCCCTTGCCTTCTGCCATGATTGTCAGGCTATACTAATTTTCAATTAGTGAACCAACTTTGCATTCCTGGGATAAATCCTACTTGGTCATGGTAAATGTATATGTTGCTGGATTCAGTTTGCCTATATTTTATTGAATGTGCTGGATATTTTTTCCATTCTTATAAATGATCTTGAACTTTTTTCATAGTAAACAGTTCTATCCTTTCAGATCTTTCTTTAATATTTTAGGAAGGAACAGGGCAGCATTTGTTGTAGGGTTAGTTATTTCCTGCTACTGAGGCAAGGCCCTTCAGGATACCGTATGCCCTGTGAATCATGAGATTTCCAGGCTGGCTGGTGGGAACTAGCTCTATTCCCAGCCCTATGTGAATTCCAAGAACAGATTCCTTGAATTCTTTGAGAGATTCCTTCTCTAGCCTTGGTTAGTTTTATTATGTGCATATGTTGATTAGTACTCTGCCAAATGCTCAAGAGAGACTCTCTAAGAATCTCCCTAATTCTCTCTGGGCATGTCTTTCTTCTTTGGTGCTCTGTAAGGCTAACTCCAGCTGCCTTGGCCTCCTCACATTCTCGGCATCTTTCCTCATTTTTAGGGAAACACAAAACAATTGTGGTGTAATGAAAAAAGAACTGGGCTGATAGTGAAGAGACCTGGTCTCTCTAGGCTCTGCCATACCATTACCTTATTGTGTGACTTGCCCCTCTCTGAGCCTCAGTATTCCTGTGTTTAACAAGAGGAATGCTTTAGATGATGCTTCAGCTCTAAAATGCCTAACAACTTACATGTGTCGCATGCTTCACAATTTACAAATAACTCTCATGTATTTTCTCCTTTGTGCCTCCTTTAGATAAGTCTGCATGGTAGTCAGGGTAAGGGTCTTGCTCTTTTACAGGGGAGGAAACTGAATCTCAAGGATGTGGTATCACAAGCCTAATAAATAGTGGTATTTGGACTCAAATTCAGGCTTGTCTCCTGAAATCCAACGATATTTCCACTTCATACCCTAGATCTGATGATACTGGAGTTTCACTTGTTCACTCATCTAATACTAATTGATCATATATTATGTGTTCTAGGCTCTGTACTTTTGGGGCAGTAGGCAATTTCAAGAATATCCCAGTAGGCCGGGCACGGTGGCTCACACCTGTAATCCCAGCACTTTGGGAGGGTGAGGCAGGTGGATCACCTGAGGTTAGGTGTTTGAGACCAGCCTGGACAACATGGTGAAACCCCCATCTATACTAAAGATACAAAAATTTGCCAGGTGTGATGGCGCGTACCTGTAGTTCCAGCTACTCGGGAGGCTAAGGTGGGAGGATCACTTGAACCTGGGAGGCAGAGGTTGCAGTGAGCCGAGATCGCGCCACTACACTCCAGCCTGGGCGAGAGTGAGACTCTATCTCACACACACACATAAAAGCCCCAATACTCACCAGAAAATAGCACCAACAACATGAGCCAATTCTTGAGAAGGATGTTTCTGAATTAACAGACAGATGGTCAGGAGAGTTTATTCAGTGTGGTACAAAGCCCCTCTTTTTTTTTTCCTTCCCACTTCAACTAAGATATCAGCAGAACTAGCCCAACCCAAATAGGCTTTTTTTTTTTTTGGAGCGGGGAGGGTTATTTTCCAGTTCTGAGCTTGCTCAGTATGGTATTTCTTTCCCCCCTCTTGGAGGCTCTGCATATGCTGAGCAGTTTTCTTATTTTACAGTTACTATTTGGAACACATTTGATGTTGCAGCACAAATATGTCACTGGTATTACAGAGAGCCACTGTTGGCAGCAGCGGGGCTAGATCTTGATGTAAATCAGCCAAATGTCCCTGGGTCTGCCACTGTGACTCAGAGACCTTTCTGATATTCTCTTACAGGCTTTGCAGCAGTAGATTTGTGGCAGTGCTTTTTCCCAACTCTCCAAATTGCACAGTTCCTCCTTCCATGGCACTCAGGCTGCCACAGCTCATAAGAGCCTTTATAAAGACCATCTGGGAATCTAGCATTAGGAAGCTTCACACAAAGGATTGTTCTTGCAGGAGTTCATTCAATTATTCAGCAAGCATTTGTTGAGTACCTATTTTGTTCCAGGTAGTATTCTAGGTAATTGAGATATATCAGTGAATAAAGTAAAGGTCCTGGCCTCATGAAACTTATATAATAACAAGAAAAAACAGATATCAAACGTGATCCTGGCCAGGTGTGTTAGTTCATGCCTGTAATCCCAGCACTTTGGGAGGCCAAGGTGGGCAGATCACTTAAGTTCAGGAGTTTGAGACCAGACTGGGCAACCTGGTGAAACCCCGTCCCTACAAAATATACAGAAAAATTAGCCAGGTGTGGTGGTGCATGCCTGTAGTCCCAGCTACTCAGGAGGCTAAGGTAGGAAGATCACCGGAGGTTAGGACTGTTCAAGGCTGCAGTATTCTATGATAGTGCCACTGCACTTCAGCCTCAGTGATGGAGTGAGATCCTGTCTCAAAAATAGCCCCCCTCAAACCCCAAAACCTGATTCATATATGAATTTTGTGATACTATGTTAGAAGGCCATAGTGTTTATAAAAATGAAAAAGTGGAGCAGGGCAAGGTAAATTGAGAGTACAATGTATATGGTGAGGGGGATGTGGTGAAGTTGGGACAGGATGCTGTATTAAGTAGGATGGTCAGGATAGGTCCTATTGAGAAAGTGACATTTAAACAAAGACTCGAGGAAGTTACCCTTAGGAAATTCTCGGGGAAGAGGGCAACATCAGTGCAAAGGTTCTGAGGCAAGAGTGAGACTCACGTGTTTGAGGAACAGCAAGGATACCAGTGTGGCTAGAACAGAGAAATCAAGGTAAAGTGGTAGAAGAGGATTATACAGGTAACTGGAAAAGGGATAATATAAGGCTTTACAGGACATTTGAAGGACTTAGGCCTTTTCCTTTGAGTGAAATGGGAAGCAAAGGAGTGACATGATCTGATATAACATGTTAGAATGATGTATTTGGCTGCAGCATTGAGAATATACTATAGGGGCCAAGGGCTGAAGCAGCGAGACCCTTTAGAATGTGAATGCAGTAGTCCGGGTAATAGATGAAAGTGGCTTGGACCAGGGTGGTAGCACTGGAGTTGGTGAATAGTGGTAAGATTCCAGATGTATTCTGAAAGTAGAACCATCAGGATTTGCTGACAGATTGTTGTCATGTGAGAGAGGTGACAAGTTTGATGCCAATGTTTTTGGCCTAACCAACTGTAAGAACAGAACTGCATCCAATGAGAAAGGGAAGGCCATGGGTAAGGCAGATCAGAGGAAAAGGTTAATAATTTAGTTGTAGACTTGTTTAGTTTGAGATACCTACTTGATCTCCAAATGGAGATATCAAGTTAGCAGTTAGGTAAGTCTGGAGAATGGAAAATAAATCTTGGCTGGAGGTGATTGAGAATTAGTAGTGGGTAGGTAGTATTTAAACCCATGAGACAGAATGAGATTACAAAGGTAGTGAAAGTAGAGAAGAGGTTCAAAGATGTTTTCCTGGGGCACCAAAAGATAAGAAGATGAAGACAAACTGAACAGTCCTATATTTATTAAAGGCACTTTCATATTGGAAAGAAGAAGTAAAACTGTCACTATTCACAGATGGCATTATTATCTACATAGAGAGCCCTTAAAAAATCTATTAAAAAACCTACTAGATCAAATGGTATTTTTGTCTTTAGGTCTTTGAAGAATGGCCACACTGTCTTCCACAATGGCTGAACTAATTTACACTCCCAGCAACAGTGTAGAAGCATTCCTTTTTCTCTATGACCTAGCCAGCATGTAATTTTTTGACTTTGTAACAGTAGCCATTCTGACTGGTGTTAGATGGTAACTCATTGTACCATTAGACACAGCTATCCCATTACTGGGTATATACCCAAAGGAATATAAATCATTCTAACTGGGTATATACCCAGAGGAATATAAATCATTCTATTATAAAGACACATGCAAGCGTAAGTTCACTGCAGCACTATTCACAATAGCAAAAACATGGAATCAACCTAAATGCCTACCAGTGATAGACTGGATAAAGAAAATGTGGTACATATACACCATGGAATACTATGCAGCCATAAGAAGAATGAGATCATTTCCTTTTCAGGGACATGGATGGAGCTGGATGTCATTATCCTTAGCAAACGAATGCAGGAACAGAAAACCAAATACTGCATATTCTCACTTAGGAGTGGGAGTTAAATGATGAGAATACATGGACACATCGAGGGGAAGAGCACACACTGGGGTGTTTTAGAGGGTGGAGGTTAGGAGGAGGGAGAGGATCAGGAAAAATAACAAATGGGTACTAGGCTTAATACCTTAGTGATGAAATAATCTATATAACGAGTCCCTATGACACAAGTTTACCTATATAACAAACCTGAACTTGTACCCCTGAACTTAAAATAAAAGTTAAAAAAAAATACTAGAACAAATTTAACAAAGTTGTAAGATCAAAGGTCAATATACAAAATGAATTGCACATGTATAGACTAGCAATGAATGAAAACAAGTTAACAAAAATAGTATGATTTATAACAGCACTCAAAAACACAGGAAATATTTATGTATAAATCTAACAAAATATGTACAAAATATGGTAAAAACTATACAATATTGAGAAATAAATAAAACATCTAAATAAATGAAGAGATATGCTTTGTTCATGAATTGGAAGACTCAATATTGTTAAGATGTTAATTCTACCTCAATTTATGTATAGATTCAACACAATCCCGATAAAAATCTCAGAAGGATTTTGTCTTTTGTTTTAAAAAAAAGGAATAACCAAACTGATACTAAAATGTATATGAAAAGGCAAAGACTCTAGAACAGTCACACTTTTTTGAGAATGAACTAATTTGGTAGAATCACATAACTGGCTTTAAGACTTACAATAAAGCTGCAATAATCAAGACAATATAACATTGGTAAAAGATAGCATTGATCAGTGGACCAAGATATAGTCAATAATGGACACACACATATAACCATTTATTTTCAAAAATGGTTCAAAAAGAATGTAATGGAAAATAATAATGTATTTAACACTTGCTGAAACCACTGAATATTCGTGTGCATAAATATTCACTTCAACCTCAAAACATAAACAAAAAATAAGACAAATTGATTACAGACCTAAACGTAACAGCTATAAGAATGAAATTTCTAGAAGAGAACCTGATATGGTTTGGCTGTGTCCCCACCCATGTCTCATCTTGAATTCCCACATGGGAGGGACCAGATGGGAGGTAATTAAATCACAGGAGTAGGTCTTTCCCATGCTGTTTTTGGGGTAGTGATTAAGTCTCACGAGATCTGATGGTTATTATAAGGGGTAGTTTTCCTGCACAAACTCTCTTCTCTTGTCTGCTGCCATGTGGGACCTGCCTTTCACCTTCTGCCATGATAGTAAGGCTTCCCCAGCCATGTAAAACTGTGAGTTCTCCACTAAACCTCTTGCCTTTGTAAACTGCCCAGTCTCGGGTGTGTCTTTATCAACAGCATGAAAACGGACTAATGCAGAACCTAAGCTAAAATCTTTGTAACCCTGAGTTAGGCAAAAATGTCTTATATATGACACCAAAATCATAATACTTTTACGGAAAAAAAATTTTGATAAATTAGACCTCATCAAAATTTAAAACTCTATGAAACACAGTATTAAGAGAATGAAAAGACAAACTATAGATTTGGAGAAAATATTTCAAGACACATACCTGATAAAGGATTTGTAACCATAATATATTTTTTAAAACTCTCGGCCGGGCGCAGTGGCTCAAGCCTGTAATCCCAGCACTTTGGGAGGCCGAGACGGGCGGATCACAAGGTCAGTTCGAGACCATCCTGGCTAACACAGTGAAATCCCGTCTCTACTAAAAAATTCAAAAAGCTAGCCGGGCGAGGTGGCGGGCGCCTGTAGTCCCAGCTACTCGGGAGGCTGAGGCAGGAGAATGGCGTAAAACCTGGGAGGTGGAGGTTGCAGTGAGCTGAGATCCGGCCACTGCACTCCAGCCTGGGCGACAGAGCGAGACTCCATCTCAAAAAAAAAAAAAAAAAAAAAAAAAACAAACTCTCAAAGCCGGATAATAAGAAAACAAACACCCCAATAAAATATTCAAAAATGTTTGCAGAGACACTTCATCAAAGAAGATATTTGGATGGCAAATTAGCACATGAAATGATGTGCTCAGCATCATTACTCATTAGGGAATTGCAAATTAAAGCCACAATGAGATACACACCTATACTAGTGGTTAATAAACTATAATTCTACATCTTGAAAAGGAAGCAGAGCAACTGGAAATCTCATATATTGCTGGTGGGAATGCAAAATGGTACCAACACTTTGAAAAACATTTTGGCAGTTTCTTGTATAGTTCAATCTGCAGTACCTATACAACCCAACAATCCCACTCCTAGGTATTTACTAGAGAACTTAAAACTTATGTTCACACAAAACCCTGCATGTGAATGTTTGTAAAGACTTTATATATAATTTTCAAAACTAGAAACAACACAAGTAGTCTTCAACAGATGAAAGGATAAACACATTGTAGTACTTTCATACAGTGGAATGCTCTACGAAACTATCAAGGAATGAACTACTGATATACACAACCACATTGATGATTCTCAAATGCATTATGCTATGTGAAAGAAGCCAGATACAAATGGCTACATACTGTATAGTTTAATCTACATAACATTCTGCAAGAAGAAAAACTAAAGGGACAGAAAACAGACCAACAATTGTCAAAGGGTGGGAATACTGGAAGGGTTTGACTACAAAGGGGCACGAGAGTATTTTTAGGACTGCTTGAACTGTTTCATATCTTGATTGTAATAGTAGTTACACAACTATGTGTTCATCAGATATCAGGGCTATACACTAAAAAGGATGAATTTTGTCATATGTAAATTATAATGAGTTGAAATATGATATAGCCTATTCTTCAGGTTGCTGGAGTTAAATGAACATAAATGAAGTCAATGAACGTGAAGCAGTGTTTGTAGTAGGGAAGACCAATTGCCTTTTTTGCATTGGGTTTCTGTTCCTGAGTGTCTTACACAGCAGTAAAAACCCTGTATTTCAATTCCAAGTGCTAGTACTTCAAAGTGGTCACCAATCCTGACCACCACTGTTAAATGTACAATGTAAAATTGTCCCGGACTCTGATGGTCTTGGTGAGGAAATAGAATGTGGATTAAAGCAGTCACACAAAGCATTTGGCAGTATAGGTATACTTGAAGTCCTGATAAATGTTTCTTGGGTTATTCGTTTCTTTCTCATAGGGTTTGCACCTCTGTTCTATCTGTAACAGAGGGCAGCTTTGAGCTGTGGCCCAATGGAAAATGGAAAATTCTGGAAGGATTTTTTAATGTGCCTATTGTACAAATTTAGCCAAACAGACTTTTCTTGACTTTTCTACATAGTTTGTTCCAGTTTGCCTCTGTGGGCTTTTGTTTAGATAGCAGCTTTAGAGAATTACAGCTTCCAGCCTCAGACCTCCAGATTCTATCTTTGCACATGCTGAAATTAGTCCCTGTTAATTTAGAGGCTTCAACTTGAAAATTCCCTCAGACCTCTTATGGGGCCCATTGAAAGGAAGCAGCCTGCTTTGGCCTCTGCTCTCCTGCTCTCTCTTCAATTTACAAAGTTCCAAGCAAACAAAAGAATTATGGCACCTTGTCAGGCACAGAGGAAGGCTCTACATTTGTCCCAGGTCCTTGGAGCTCCCAGTTCTCATTATTGGCTTTGAGAGAAACTTTCAGTGGGGCCTAGCTAGACAAGAGTCCCTAATCCATCATCATTAGATGGATTATAGTAGAAGAAATCAGCCTTAGACTCCAGAGTTGCCTGTAGCTTATCTTAATGGCACAAGAGCATTGAAATTTGTGTCTCTAATTAGCCAACCATATGGTTTTGCTGCATACATGAGCCCTATCAAATGGAGTCAATCAAAGTTTATGGGCTTGTTTGCATTCAGTCCCCAGCGTCATCTGCCCTTTCCCAACTCTGTACCATTGCTGTTGCTGTTCCCTCTACCTGCAATACTCCCTCACTCCCAACCTTCCTAGTTATGCCTGTTGAAATTTTCCTGTTCTTTAAGGACAAATTTCCCACCCTTCTCTTCTAAGAAGTCACCCCAAGACTTTGCCCAGAAATACTCCCTTCACTGCCCTTCCTGAGTGATACATATGTTTCTGTCTTAATGTTCCATCTAGACCATGAGTGATGTGAGTAAAAAGACAAGGTCTTAGTCATGTCTATTCCTATCCATGCCTCCCCCTCCTCCACCTTCAACTCCACATTTCAACTTTGGGTCTACCACAGTGACCTGCTCAGAAAGGCCAATCAGAAAATGTTTGCTGACGTGGAAAGCCAGAATTCAGGATGAGCAAATGATTGAAATTCTACTTTCTGCATTAGCCCATGGGAAATCAGACAGGTTTGGAATGTGTGCCATGTGGCATCCAAATATCTAATATTGTTTTGAAGTGTTTAGAAGTCTAATATATAAAGCTCAGTCATAATTAAGACTTCAAAACTCTATAGATTCATTCCATTTCCACATAGAAATTAAAAAAAACCACTTCAAACAAGCATGAATGTCTGCTTGAATTCGAGAAACTTGTGGATCCTGATTGTTTAAAGAAAACTTCAAAGCAGAAGGCAACTGATCAGTATTTAACTCAAAGAGTTCATTTGATTACAGGTGAGACACACAATTCCCTGTATAAATGGCAGCAAAAGCTTGCATTGTCAATTAGAGAAAGGAACACAAATCTGGAAGTTGAATTCATACCTTATCTGATTTGAAACCTGAGTTATTTGCTGTTGAGATTTATATGAGATTAGATTTCTCAGCTTAAACACTAAATCAAACTTAACAGGAAGAGATATTGCAAATAAACAATGTTCTCTCAAACGGTGTTTTTAATATTTTCATTAAATGGAAATCTAGCTGAGCTTTTTATTGCAGACATTGATGGTTCTATAAATTTTTATGAGATATGCACTAGAATTCATGCAACCTTATTAAGAGGGGGTGCTCCTTGCTGACTTAGGGATGCAGCGTGGGTTACAAAGGTCTGAGTTAGCACCCAGGAAGGTCTGGGTTCCAGTTCCAGCCCTACTACTGACTTGAGCAAGTCTCTTCTCCTTCCTAGGTCTTGGTTTTTACATCCAGAGATAATTGATTTATGTTTTTATTTTCTTTCAGCAGACCTTGGGCAATGAAGTAAAGATAGTTAAGTTGCAGTTCTCCCACTGTTTTTTTTGTTTGTTTGCTTGCTTTTTGTTTTTCTGAGACAGAGTCTCTTTTATTTTTTTTTTTTTTTTGAGACAGAGTCTTGCTCTGTGGCCCGGGCTGGAGTGCAGTGGCCGGATCTCAGCTCACTGCAAGCTCCGCCTCCCGGGTTTATGCCATTCTCCTGCCTCAGCCTCCCTAGTAGCTGGGACTACAGGCGCCCGCCACCTCGCCCGACTAGTTTTTTTGTATGTTTTAGTAGAGACGGGGTTTCACCGTGTTAGCCAGGATGGTCTCGATCTCCTGACCTCGTGATCCGCCCGTCTCGGCCTCCCAAAGTGCTGGGATTACAGGCTTGAGCCACCGCGCCCGGCCTACTCAATCTGTTGCCCAGGCTGGAGTGCAGTGGCACCATCTTGGCTCACAGCAACCTCCGCTTCCTGGGTTCAAGCGATTCTTCTGCCTCAACTTCCCAAGTAGCTGGGACTACAGGCCCATGCCACCATGCCCGGATAATTTTTATATTTCTAGTAGAGATGGAGTTTCACCATATTGGCCAGGCTGGTCTCGAACTCCTGACCTCGTGATCCACCTGCCTCGGCCTCCTGAAGTGCTGGGATTACAGGTGTGAGTCACTGCGCCCGGCCTCTCCCACTTTCATGTTATTACTCAGTATTTCGTTTGTTCTCAACCACACCCTATAGTTTTTAAGAATACTAAAAAGTTAAAGACTGACACGGCATCAATACTTTTAAAATGTCTCTGGCATTTCCTCTCTCTGGATACATTAACTTTCGCATCGTTGCGACTAATCAGTATTAAAGCCAAACAAGAACATGTCGGACTTCTCTCAATTTCCTCAGTTGCATTTGTTACTATGGAGAAACATCATCGAAAGTATTGTATTAAAGCAGCATGCTTTAACTTTCTCATTCTCCACCTGTGCCTTGAATTCACTGTTTAATGCATGCCTCTGCCATGTTGTGGCAGTGAGGAATCAAGAAGATGCAGGCATCAAAGCATGCTTGGAAATTGGATTGCCAGCACTCAGAATCTGGTGAATATGCCACTAACATCAGCAGAGATCTATTTCTGTGGGCCTTGACACAATATATGATGCCATCATGTCTTGGTAACCAGCGACCATGGCCTGGTCACCGAGATTTGGAAAAATATCCAGTTTTGGCACATAGACAAGTCATCCAGATGTCAGCAGAAATTACTTACCTTTCATCCAGATGGTTTGACTTCATGTATCTGGGCCTTATTGAAGCGAGGTTTATTCAATTTGAAAGGACCATTTTGATGCTTTGTGTTGACTGGCTACCCAGAGACAGTTTCCTTTGTGGGTTTGAGTGCTGAGTTGGGAGTCTCACTATAAGTGAATAACTTACGGAAACAGAAATCTCATGCCTGATGAGTTAGCCCTGCTGTTCAGAGACATGCTTCTCCATCTATCTCCTAAGCACTAACATTATTGCATTTACAGGATCTTAGTGAGATTCTCATCTGCTTCAAGATGGGAGGTAAAGGTGACATGATTTTCTTTTTAAAACCTGGGTTACTGCTCAGGTTTTAAAGTTGTCAAGTTGCTACGAAGTTGTCAAGGTTGGCCTGTAATATTAGCAATTTTGAGTACAAAAATAAGCAATGACATTTTATTTCCTGGAATTATATTGACTTTGGTGATGATAAATGAACATTTTCTTTGGAATTACATATCTGCAGTTCAGACTTATAACTGTCCTTCCCCTCTAATATCTTTTCTTTTAATCAATGCTATTCTTTCAATAACTATTAATACATTACTGAGAAAATGAGGGAATATATTCCACCTTCTCCATCTGAAAAACTTTCATGAAAAGGAAAATTGGTACCTGATACAAACACAATAAGAGAGATGACAGTCCATTTACGCTAGCCACTTCAGAAATCCGTGTTGGTTATTTTTTTGTCAGTACAGCTGAAACTACTTACTGAAGTATTGATCTGATTATTCTTTTATGGAACAAAATCTAAAATGTTATCTATTTTTATGTCGGAAACTCACTTGAGCTTTGTTCTATTTTGAACTTTATAACGTACTTTAGAAATTAAATTCCTTTCCTTCTATATGTCTTGATATGGTCTGAGGCTCAAACCAACTTGATATTTATTTTTACTTTGAACAATATGAATGCAAAGTGATATTACTGTTGGTGCTATTATTTTCTTTCATTGAATTCAAAAAATACTTGTATTACTAGCAAGATACCAGGCACACTGCGTGTTGTCTATGGTGTGCTGCCATATCAGCCTTAAAAGGCAGTCAGGCTCCAAGAACCTCAGGTATAGCACTTTGATTTCTAGCTCCTACCATCCCTGGGCTTTGAGCACCTCCATCAGGTGATCTTCTCTGCCTTTTTAAAGACTCAAAAACTCTTTGGTTTGGATTGATTACCTTGTAGGTTATCTACAGCAACCTTCCATGTGAGTCTGTATCTTCCTTCCACATCTCTGACACATGATAGCCTCTACTTATGAGATACAGAGGAACCAATGGGCCTTGGCTTTGCAGTCAGACAGACCTTGGGCTGAATCATAGACAGGCTACTCTACTTGTCTGAGCTTCAGTAAAAGAAGTATGATAACATCTTAATTCCAGGGTTGTCATGATGATTAAATGCACAATCAAGACGACTCTGGGTGAAGACTCAGGGGCCTCAGTGACAGTGCTGAGTTCTGTTCTTCCTGAAGGACAGTCTTCCTCTCCTCCTAGTTGAAGTCACTGGCTCCCAGATACTGGGACTCACCCTGTTACTTAGGAAGATTGGAGCGTCCTCAGGTCAGGCTCTTAGCGTGCTCTGCTGCTAGTTAGTTTGGCTTCTGGTCTCATCTTCATCCTGCAGGACTTGCCTTTGTCTTCATAGCTTGCCTTGCATTTTAGTGTCTCCAACCTGGGGCAAAGTGGCTGAGAGCCTGCTTCCGCCCACCCTAATGCCCTCACACCAATTTCCCATTGGCCTGTGCCTTTTTGTGCCAACTTTCAGATGTCAGAGGCAAAATGCCCCACTAGCTCCCTAGACTCCCACATGCTAATTAGTCATATGTAGCAGCTCTCTGCTGCCACCCACCTCCCATTTTAAGCAGTCACCCATTGAAAGGAGAGGTCAGAGCAAAGTTCCTCATTTCCCTCCCTTGTTCCAGTACCATGGCCTCCCTTAACTTTCAGGAAATATTGCTGCGACATTTCTCAGAATTAAGTTTGGGAAATATATTCATGTATTTTCAGAATAAAAGGGAAGCTCTGCAAAGTTAAATTGAGTATTATAAAGTGATAAAATTTTTTTTTCTTCCGAGGCTAAAAATATCTGATTTCTCTTTTATGTAGTCTAAAATCCAGTGAGCGTTCACACATGTGATAAAGACCTACTGTGTGCTGGGAATTGTGTCTGCCACAGTACATGCCATGCCACAGCAAGGCATGGGCTCTGCCCTCCAGGACCTTATGTCTGGTTGGCGAGAAGGGTGACTATGTGGGAAAGTACTCAGAATCATCCCATATGTGATAGTAGAAGTCTGTCTCATTTGGGGAGGCAGGGAACAGGATTCAAAGGAGTGAGGGGTGACTTCCACATATGGGGATAAGAAAAGGCCTCACCCTACACACTTGCACCAGGGGTCTTATGCACTGGACTTTGGCCCTAACCACACCTTGAACTCTGCTGGGAGACTTTTGAAAAACTGTACCTTCTCTGCATCCAACTCTTCATAGGGTCATGGCTTCTATACATGCCCAAGTTTCTCAGCTTGAACAGCTGGATAGCCAGGGCTGTCCTTTAAATGGGGCAGCAAGTTTGTTCTTCAGAGAAACAGTATGTTTTGGGAATGGTCATTTCTGAAGTCCATCCAATGCAAGGAAACTGTTTTCTCCCTTTTGTTTCAAGATAGGAACTGGAAATGTCAAAATATATCAGGCTGATTTTTAGAAAAATCAGTACAGTGGGCTCTCTGTATCCACGGGTTCCTCATCTATGAATTCAATCAACCATGGATTGGTTGTTATTTTTAAGAACAAAAAATAACAATACAACAATAAAAATGAGACAAATTGGTCAAAGTGGATTTATACCTGTAATCCCAGCACTTTAGGATGCCAAGGTGGGAGGACCTCAGGAGTCTGAGATTAGCCTGGGCAACGTAGGGAGACCCTGTCTCTCCATAATAATAATAATAATAATAATAATAATAATAATAATAAATTAGCTGAGTATAATGGTGCATGCCTGTGGTCCCAGCTACTCAGGATGCTGAGGTGGGAGGATCCCTTAAGCCTAGAAGGTCTGTGATTGCACACTGCACTCCATCCAGGGCAACAGAGTGAGACCTTGTCTCAAAAAAGTAAAACAAGGACATATTTTAAAATAATAAAATATATCAACTATTTACGTAGCTTTACATTGTATTAGGTATTACAAATAATCTACAGATGATTTAAAGCAGGGGGGCCAATCTTTTGGCTTCTCTGGGCCACAATGGAAGAAGAATTGTCTTGGGCCACACATAAAACACACTAACAGTAATTATAGCTGTTGAGGTAAAAATAAGAATCACACACACAAAAAAAACCTGAATGTTTTAAGAAAGTTTATGAGTTTTTGTTGGGCTGCATTCAAAGCCATCCTGGGCCACAGGTTGGACATTCTTGATTTAAAGTATACAGGAGGGACTGAGCACAGTGCCTCATGCCTGTAATCCCAGCACTTCGGGAGGCTGAGGCGGGTGGATCATTTGAGGCCAGGAGTTCAAGACCACCCTGGCCAACATGGCAAAAACTGTCTCTACTAAAAATACAAAAATTAGTTGGGTGTGGTGGTGCATACTTGTAATCTCAGCTCCCAAGGTGGCTAAGGCAGGAGAATCACTTAAACCCCGGAAGCAGAGGTTGCAGTGAGCCGAGATAATGCCAGTGCACTCCAGACTGGGTGACAAAGCAAGACTCTGTCTCAAGAAATAAATAAATAAATAAATAAATAAATAAATAAATAAATAAATAAATAGTATACAGAAGGATGTACATCGGTTATGTGCAAATACTATGCCATTTTGTATCAGGTACTTGAGCATCCCCATATTTTGGTATCTGTGGGAATCCTGGAACCAATCCCCCACTGGTGCTGAGGGATCACACTGTACATCTGATTATCCAGTGTCTCCACCATGCCATTGGAGTCTGTTCCTCCAGTTACAGTTGAGAAACAAGTGAGTCTTATGGAAAGATGAGTCTGCTGTGGATATGTGTAAGAGAGGAAAAAGGTGTTCTGATGAGTGGGATAAAGATATGTGTTGGGGGCGGGGAGGTGGAAGAATGGAGAAGAGGAGATAATGCAATGACAATAGCAATGAGCCCAGACTCAAACCATCTAGACTCAACTCTAGCCTCCCTATCTCTTACTATTGTGTAACCTTGGGTGAGTCTCTTAAGTTCTTTGAATCTCAGATTCTTTTATTTAAAATGACAGAAGAAAAATTATAGTCCCATCTCATAGGGAGGAGATGTGGAGTCATACATCTCGAGTTCCTGATACAGTGCTGAGCACAGTCTGTGCTCAAGAAACAGCATGGTGAGCTCTGGGACAGACAAGAAACAGCCCAGGTAGAAAAGGAGAATTTAACCTAAGTTCTCTCCAAACATTTTGGGTTTCAGAATAGCTGACAAAGCTAGAAGCAGGAAATCTAGGCAGGACAGTTAACCTCTCCTGTCCTCGGTTTTTTCATCTGCTAAATGAGGATTCTCTTTTAAAAATTGAGTTATAATTCACATACCACAAAACCCACCCTTATGAAGTATATGATTCAGTGTTGACAGTATATTCACAGTTGGGCAACCATCCCCACAATCAATTTTAGAATATTTTCCTCAATCCAAAAGGAAATCTGTATCCATTGGCAGTCACTCCTCATTTCCACTCCCATCCCTGCAGCTCCTGGCAATCACTAATCTGCTTTCTGCCTCTATGAATTTGCCTATTCTGGACTTTTCATAGAAATGGAATTATACAATATGTGTGCCTGGCTTCTTTCACTTAGCAAAGTGTTTTTAGGTTGTAATATATATTATGTCATTCCTTTTTATGGCCAAATAGTATTCCATTTTATGGATATACTACATTTTGTTTATCTGTTTATCAATTGATGGGTATTTGGGTTGTTTCCATCTTTTGGCAATTATGAGTAATGCTGCTATTAACATTCAGCTGCACGTTTTTGTGTGGACATTGCTGGGTCATTTGGTAATTCTATGTTTAAGTTTTTGAGGAACTGCCAAACTGTTTTCCAAAGCAACTGCAACATTTTACATTCCCACACTCAGTGTGTGAGGGTTGCAATTCTTCACGTCCTTACAACACTTTTTACTGTCAGTCTTATTTGATTATAGCAATCCTATTCTAGTGGGTGTGAGGTAGCTAAATGGGGATTCTAATTATTGTTCTTTTGTGAGAATTATAAAAAGATAATTATAAGGAATATTTTAGAAAACCATAATGTGTTCACCAAGTAGAAGGTACTAGTAAGAAATAACTCTAACTTCATAGCTTGGGTTTTCCATGAATGTTTGGTTTGGGGATTTCTTTTGTGAATATTAGGGAACTGGGTCAGGATTTAGAGGAAAGAAGTATTTTTAGGAAGATTCATTAGGCACTGGTGAAAAAAATTCTGTAGCTATTTGAGAACTCAAATAGCTTTACATCAGCTGTTTATGCATGTCAGTGTAATTGGTAAGATTCTCAAAATGACTAAAACAAAAGTAGCTTAATTTTTCCAGTGTTGTTATGAAGTGAACAATATTTAAAATCATGTCCAAAACCAGGCCCTTAATTAAATTTTCTGCTCTAGGCCCTGCCCAGCAAGTCATTGGCATATGAGAAGGCTGTGTTTTTTTTTTTTTTTTTAAGACAGAGTTTCGCCCTTGTCACCCAGGCTGGAGTGCAGTGGCGTGATCTTGGCTCACTGCAACCTCTGCCTCCCGGGTTCAAGCAATTCTCCTGCCTCAGCCTCCTGAGTAGCTGGGATTACAGATGCCTGCCACTACACCCAGGTAATTTTTGTATTTTTAGTAGACATGGGGTTTCGCCATGTTGGCGAGGCTGGTCTCAAACTCCTGACCTCAGGTGATCCACCCTCCTCGGCCTCCCAAAGTGCTGGGATTACAGGTGTGAGCCACTGTGCCTGGCCGGCTTTGCTTTTTATACACTGACTGCATTGTTGGCATTGACTAGAAGTGAAGGGCTTTTGCAGCATGGTAAAGAGCTCTTCACTTTTTAAAAGCTATTCGACCTTAGGTAAGTCACTGACCCTTTTTCTTTCCACATACGTTTGCTATGAACCTTAAATGAGATAATGCCTATGAAAGCACCCAGCACTAAGCCAGGGACAAAGTAAGCACTCAATAAAGGGAAGAGTTTTCCTCTGGTCGTTATCAGCCTGACCAGTAGCCCATTTACCCCGGTGGACCTTGGTTAGGGCTAAACTTAGAAGGAAGGGTCTGGTCTGACAGAAGATTATAATTTATTATTATATTCATTATTATTATTAATAGCTTTGTTGAGGTATAATAGACATACAGTAAACTGCACATATTTAAAGTGTACAGTTTGATAATTTTTGACACATTTATACATCCAGGAAACCATCATCACAATAAAGATAGTGAACATATCCTTCTCCTCAAATTTTCCTTGTGCCTCCTGGTCATCCTTCACTCTTCTCCTTCCCACCCCCAGTTCCCAGGTAACCACTACCTGCTTTCTGTCGCTATCCATTAGTTTGCATTTTCTAGACTATTATGTAAATAAAATCATACAGTGTGTATAATTTTTGGTCTGGTTTCCTTCACTCAGCATAATTATTTTGAGATTCATTCATGTGGAACATATCAATAATGTGTTCCTTTTTGTTGCTTTTTTATTGTGGAGTAGTACTGTATGTTGTTTATATGACCATACCACAATTTACTTATCCCTTCATCTGTTAACGGACATCTGTAAATTTTTTAGTTTTGGACTATTACACATAAAGCTGTTATGAACATTTGTATACAAGCCCTTGTGTGAACATGTGCTTTCATTTCTTTTTGATAAATACGTAGGAGTGGAATAGGTAAATCATATCATAGATGTATGTTTTTAACTTTAAGAAACTACCAAAATTTTCCAATGTGCCTGTGCCATTTTACAGGCCCACCAATTGTGTATGAGAGCTTCATTTCCTCTACATCTGTGTAGGCATATGATATGATCAGTCTTTTATTTTAGCCTTTCTAATGATGGTGTAGTTTATGTCATTTTGGTTTTAGTTTACATTTCCCCAGTGATCTTGGGCATCTCTTCATGTGCTTATTAACCATTGATATATCTTCCTCGGTGAAGTGTCTGTTCAAATCTTTTGCCCAAGTTTTTAAAAACTGGGCTGTTTTGTTTTTGTTACTGAGTTTTCAGGGCTCTTCATATGTTTAGATACAATTCTCTACCATTTATATGGTTTTCTTCATATATATGGTTTTCTTCCTATCTGCTGCTTGTCCTTTAATTCCTTTAACAGTGCCTTTCAAAGAGTAAATGTTTTTAACTTAGATGAAGCCCAGTTTACCAATTTGATCTATTATGAATTGGGCTTTGGTGTCACATCTAACAAATCTTTGTCTAAACTGAGGTCCCGGTGGTTTTCTCCTTTAGTTTCTTCTAGAAGTTTTATATTTTTAGGTTTTACATTTAGGTCTGTGATCTATTTAATATTTGCATATAATGTGACGTATGGGTAATCAGAGGTTTGGGGGATTTTTTGCATATCTATATCTGAGTTTTCTAGTACCATTTCTAGTACCTCTTGCTCCACTGAATTTTCTTTGCACTTTTTAAAAAATTCATTTGTCTATATATGTGTATCAGTCAGGGTTCCCCATAGAAGCAGAACCAGTAGGATATAGATATAAAGATATTTATTATGACGGATTGGCTCACACAATCATGTAGGCTGAACAGTCCCATGCTCTGCCATCTGCAAGCTGGAGGCTCAGGGGGACCAGTGGTGCAATTCTAGCTCAAGCCCAAAGGCGTGAGAACCAGGGGAGTCAATGAGGTAAGTCTCAGTCTGAGTCCAAAGGCCTGAGAACCGAGGATGGAGGGTCAATGGTGTAAGTCTCAGTTCAAATCTGAAGGTCCAAGAACCAGGAGTACTAACATTCAAGGGCAAGAGAAGATGAATGGCCCAACTCAAGCAGAAAGAGCAAATTCTCCTTTTCTCTATCTTTTGTTCTATTCAGGCCCTCAAAAGATTGGATGATGCCCACCCACACTGGTGAGGGTAGATCTTCTTTACTTAGTCTACTGATTCAAATGCTAATCTCCCCTGGAAATATCCTCACAGACACATGCAGAAATAGTGTTTTACCAGCTATCTGGACATTCCTTAGCACAGTCAAGTTGACACATACAATTAACCATCACAGTATGTATCAGTGTATTTCTGGACTCTCCATTCTGTTCCACTGACCCTTACGCTGGTACGGCATTGCTTTGACTGTTGTAGCTTTATAATAATCTCAAATGAGGCCCTGTTCATCCTGTAAATTTATTTTTTACTAAAGTTGCTCTGGTCTTTTGTATTTTCATTTGAATTTTACGATCATATTGCCAATTTTTACAAAAACTCTGATGGGATAATGATTGGGATGGTGTTGAATCTGTAGACCAATTTGAGAAGACTTGGCATCTTAACAATATTGAGTCTTCTGACCTGTGAATGAGGGCTCTATCTCCTTCTGCTGACATATAAAATGTCAGCAACATTTTATACTTCTCAGTGCACAGATCCTTCAGTGTATTATTAAACTTCTGTCTAGGTATATCATTTTAGATGCTATTGTGAATTTTTAATTTCACCACTTGATTGGTCATTGATACCAATAGAAATAAAATTGATTTTTGTATATTGATTTTGTATTCTGCAACATTGCCAAATTTACTAGTTTTAGTAGTGTGTCATCTGCAAATAAAGGCAATTTTACTCATATTTTTTTCCAATTTGGATGCCTTTCATTCATTTCTTTCCTAATAATCCTGTTGAATAGAAGTGGTGAAAACAGACATTCTTGTCTTATTTCCGATCTTAGGGAGAAAACTTTGTCTTTCCCCTTTAAGTATGATGTTAGCTGTAGTGTTTTGCACATTGCCATCATCAGGTTGAGGAACACTTCCCTTCTATTCCTGATTTGAGTGCATGATGAAAAGATTTGCATTTTGTCGTTTAGATGATTATATATATTTCCCTTTAATCAATGAATATGAGGGTATTACATTAATTGATTTTTGGATATTAAACAAATATTGCACTTCTGAGATAAACTGCACTTGATCACGGGGTATAATACTTTTTACAGTTTGCTGGATTCAGTTTGCTACTATTTTGTTGAGAATATCTGAGCCTTTATTCATAAGGGCTCTTAGTCTGCAGTTTTTCTCTCCTGTGATGTCTTTGGTTTTGGTTTCAGGGTAATATTACCCTCAAAGAATAACTTTGGAAAGTGTTCCTCCCTCCCTCCCTTCCTTCCTTCCTTCTTTCTTTCTTTATTTTTGGAAGAGTTTCTGAAGGATTGCTGTCAATTTTTCCTTAAACATTTGGTAGAATTGAGGAGTGAAGCCATCTGGCCTTGAAATTTTCTTTCTGAGAATACTTAAAACTGCAAGTTGAATTTCATTAATGGTTGTAGGGTTATTTGGGTTATATATTTCTTCTTGAGTGAGCTTTGGTACTTTGTGTCTTTCAGGAGTTTGTCTGTTTCCTCTAAGTTGTCAAATTTATTGCTGCATATTGTTCCTATTATTTTCTTATAATTTCATTATCTTTAGAATCTGTAGTGATATCACCATTCTGATTTCTGCTATTGGTTAATTTGTATCTTTTATCTTTTTTTCTCATCTCTCTTGTTAGAAGTTTATCAATTTAATTGTTCTTCCCAAAGCATCCCCTTTTGGTTTCATTGATCGTCTCTACTGTTTTTCTATTTCACTGATGTTGCTGTGATCTTTATTTCCCTTGTTGTACTTTCTTTGGGTTTCATGGGCTCTTCTTTTCCTAGATTCTTAAAGGAAAAGCTAAGGCTGTTGATTTGAGATATTTCTTTTCAAATATAAGCATTTAGTAATATAAATTTCCTTATAAGTGCTACTTTGGTATCATCACATAATTGTTATGTTTTATTCTCATTTTCATTCTGGTTAAAATATATGATCATTTTCCTTTGATTTCTTCTTTGCCCCATAAGTTACTTAGGAGTATATTACTTAGTTCTCCAAATATTTGTTTTTTTTCCAGATATGTTTCCCTTATTGATTTCAAATTTAATTTTATTGTGGTCAGAGAACAAACTTTGCATGACTTAGATTTTAAATTTATTGAGACTTGACTTATGACCCACAATATTATGTACCTTGATAAATATCTCATATGCATTTGAAAATAATGCAAATTCTGATGTTATTGGGATTATTCTGTAAATGTAAATTAGGTCAATTTAATGGCTAGTGCAGTTCAAATTTTCTATGTCTTTACTAATTTTCTGTCTACTTGTTTTTTCACTTATTGAGAGAAGGGTATTGAAATCTCTGACTCTGATTATGGACTTGTCTACTTCTCCTTGTAGTCCTATCATTGTTTATTTCATATATTTTGAAGCTCTCTTATTGGGGGCATAAAAGTTTAGAATATTTTGTTCTCTTGATTGACAACTTTATTATGAAATGACTTATTTGTTCTTGATGATGTTTTTTCCTATGAAATCTACTTTGAAATCTATTAATACAGCGACTCTGGCCTATGGCTAGCTCTATCATTTCTTTCTTCCAGGGACAAAAACCTGAATGAGATGCCCTCTACCTAGGGAGGGACTGAAATTGATCACAAAGTGTTTCCTCCAAGAAGCTGGAAGCTTGTTAGAACTATTCATGAAAAATAATTCTATGAGTGTTTTCCCTTAAGGTAAGTTACATTTCTTCAGAAGGCCAAAAAAAAAAAAAAAAAAAAAAAAAAAAAA
>NC_045445.1:3172683-3241953 GCF_002776525.5 Piliocolobus tephrosceles | reverse complement strand
AAAAAAAAAAAAAAAAAAAAAAAAAAAAAAGGTGTGGAACAGGAAGGGCCCCCTCTCAACCAAGGTCCAGAAGCCCTCTGAAGGTGAATGACCAACCCAGGCTCCTCCTCATCTACCCCTTGATTCCTCCCGCCCAAGACGCCTTACCCTGTCCTCACCTGGCACAATCCCCACCCCAGCCTGCACCCTTTATCGATGAAACCCCCATTCCCACCCCTCCTCCATCCTCTTTCCCAAAACCAGTGCCCTTTTGTGATCTCCCTGTTGTCCTTCCAGGTTCCAAAGGCAACTTGGAAGGGAACAGGGACCCTTCGAGAAAGTTCCAAGAAAAAAGCCACTCCCAGAAAGACTACTGCTTCAAGAAAACCTGAGGAAGGCAACGGGCCAACACTATCCAGCCACTATGACCAGCTGAATGGGAAACTCACTCAAAATGAGCCATAGCAGGACCAAATTAGCCAGGAGACCTCCACAATCTCCAGCATCTCCCTGGACAGCCAGTAATTTCAAGGCAAGTTCAGAGGCCTAGATCTATCTGAGAGGTCTCCAGAGATCTGACCCCAAAGAAATAGCCAGCAGGGTCTAGAATACATTCTACACCTCACAGGGTACACCCCATGGTGATGAAAATAAAATGAGTCTATTGTAAAATGATGTGAGTGTCTTCATGTTCTAGGATGGTGGGGAGGGAGGAAGGAGGGAAGAGGAGGTGTGTGGGAAGGGAGAGAGGTGGGTGTTGCAGGGTTGGGGCCAGAAGAACAGGTCCACAGTTAACCAGACACTGAGGGATAAGGACTAGGTTAGCAATGAGCACTGAAAACAAATTTCCTCCTTATCACTGTCTCGCTAGTAAGAAAATAAAAGGCCTGGTGGTTTCGCATTTATTTGTGGGGGGGGCAGGGGTAGGTCAGCAATATCAGCATATAGATTGCCAGAACCTAGATGGTGTGATATATGTGGGATGATAGTATCAACTCTCTAAAAAGGGAGACAAATATATCACCTCTGAGCCACCTACCTCATAGTGACGTTTCTTGCATCCTGCCTATGCTGTAAACAACTAAAGGACCTTCAAAGGGTCCAAAAATCTCATTCTACTAAAAGCTGATGACAACACCCCCCCACCCCAAGGACTGAAATAATGGTGTTTGGAGGCTACAGACCCAACACTGATTAGCCCACTTCGTTGTCAAGAAAATTTGTGAAAGAAGAGTTGGCTACTCAGGGCAGGGCAACAGAAGTAGCTTGCCCCTGGTGCTTTGGGAAGAATTTAATAATATGTAATGCTTATGTTGGAAAAAAAGGGAAACCTGAAATCAGTGATATAAATTTCTATCTTGTGAACCTACAATTGTAAAATGTAAATCCAAAGCAAACGGAATGCCAAAGTAAAGAAATACTAAAGAGCAGAAATCAGTGAAATTGAAAACAAAATTATTAGGGAAAAAAATCACTGAAACAATAAACTCTTTCTTTCTTTTTTAGTGACAGGTTCTCACTCTGTCACCCAGGCTGGAGTACAGTGGTTTGATGATGATTCACTGCAGCCTTGAACTCCTGGGCTCAAGCAATCCTCCTTCCTCAGCCTTCTTAGTAGCAAGGACTACAGGTGCATGCCACCATGCCCAGCTAATTTTTTAAAAAAAATTTTGTACAGATGGCATATGTTACCTAGGCTGTCCCCAAACTCCTGGCCTTAAGCTATCCTCTCACCTCAGTTTCCAAAATGCTGGGATTGCAGGCATGCATCACTACATCTGGCCAAAAAGCCGTTTCTTTATAAAAATCAATAAAATTGACAAAACTCTGGCCAGACCAATGGAGAGAAGACACAAATTACTGATATCTTGAATGCAAGGGAGGCTATCACGATAGATGCTATAGACATTAAAGGGATGATTAGGGAATAACATGGACAACTCGATGGTCATAAATATAACACTTTAGATAAAACGAACAAATTCTCTGAAAGATACAAACTTAGAGAAATCACTTAAGAAGAAACAGGCAACCTAAAAAGTCATATTTATATTAAAGAAATTGAATTCATAGTTTAAATCCTTCCACAAAATAAAACTTCAAGTTCAGATGGTCTTATTGCTAAATTCTTCAAACATTCAAAGGAGAAATAATACTCACTCCATCACACAAATTCTTCAGAAAATAGAAGAGGTGGAAATTCTTCCAAACTCATTTTATCGTCAATACTAACCTAATTACCAAAACTAGACAGTCATTACAATAAAGGAAAGCTACAGACCAGTATTCCTCATGAACATAAATGTAAAAGTTCTCACCAAAATACTGGCAAATTAAATTCAACGATATATTAAAAGAATAATGCATCATGACCAAGTGAGGTTTATCCTGGAAATACAAGGCTGCTTCAACATTCAAAAGTCAGCCAATATAACATACTAAAGAAAAAAATCACACAGTCATATCAGTCGATGCAGAAAAAGTATTTGACAAAATTTGTAGTCAATGTTTATATAGCTTTATTCATAATTGTCCAATAAAAACTGGAAACAACCCAAACATCCCTTAATTTAGAAACGGATAAACTCTGACCTATCCATCCAATGGAATACTTCTCAGTAACAAAAAAAACGAAATCTTGATACACACAACAACATGGATGAATCACAACTGTATCATCCTGAGTGAAAGAAGCCCATCTGAAAAGGCTGCATACTCTATGATTTCATTGCTATGACATCCTAGAAATGGGAAACCAGTAGGGATGAAGAATAGATCAGTGGTTGCAAGGGATCATATGTGTGGGAAGGAGTTTTGATTACAAAGAGGTAGCGTGAGAGAAGTTTTTTGGGTTAGTGATGGAACTGTTCTGTGTCTCAATTGTGGTAGTGGTTGTATAACTCTGCACATTGTTAAAACTCGACACCAGAAGAGTGAATTTTTCTGAATGTAAATGGAAAATAAATTTTAATTAAAACTTACAAATGAGTTGGGCATGGTGGCACATGCCTGTAATCCCAGCTATTTGGGATGCCAAGGCAAGAGGATCGCTTGAGCCCAGTTCAAAAATAGCCTGGGCAGCATGGTGAGACTCTCTGTCTCAAAAACAATTATAAATGAAAAAAAAAAATCTGCCTGGCTAATTTTGGATAAAAGTCTGTAGGGGAGCAAGAGTGGACTGAGCAGACCAGTTAGTAGGTTATTCCAATTTCCCACGAGAGATGTAGGGTTATAACAGAGAAAGTTGATCAGAGTGGGCAGATTTGAGAGTGATAAGGAAGTAGAAAAAACAGTGTGAGGTGATTGGTTGATTGTGTGGCTGAGAAAGTAGGACTAATCTAGAATTACTCTTAGGTTTCTAGGTTGTTAACCAGAGTCAGTATTGTCATTTACTAAAATAGAGAAGAGAAGAGTAGGGCCAGGTTTAGGAGAAAGATAATATGTTCATTTGGGGACATAGGACATTGTGCGTGGATGTCAATGTAAAGATGGCCAGCAATGGCTCAGATATCGAAGTTTGGTGCTCATAAGGAAAATATCTGCATTAGAGATGAAGATTTAGGAGCCCATTGAATTGGAAGCATTCTATCAACAAGTAACACATTTCTTTATTTGGCCCCCTGTTACATTTAACAGTTGTTCTCTACCTCCTTTTTGAAGTTCTCTATTCTCTTGACTTGTGTGCCACTGCACCATCCTGGTTTGTCTCACTTTTTTTTTTTTTTTCTGAGACAGGGCCTCACTCTGTCACCAAGGGTGGAGTGCAATGGCATGATCTCGGCTTATTGCAGTCTCAACCTCCAGGGCTCAGGTGATCCTGCCACCTCAGCCCCCCTGAGTAGCTAGGACTACAAGCGTGCACTGCTATGCCTGGCTAATTTTTGTATTTTTTGTAAAGATGGGGTTTCAGCCGTGGTGCCCAGGCTGGTCTTCAATCCACCCATCTCAGTCTCCCACAGTGCCAGGATGACAAATGTAAGCTACCGCACCCAGCTTTCCTCACATTTTTGTGTCTTTCTTTTTTTTCTACTTTCTTTGTGGACTCCTCTATATCCATCCAATAAATATTTTTTCTAGAACCTACTAGGTGCAAGGTTACATACTAAGTGTTGAGGTAGCAATAGTAAGTAGGAACCAGTGCCTGCCCTCAGAGTGCACAGCCTAGTGAACTCTTCCCTGGCCTTCCCTTTAAATGGTGGTATCCCCAGGCTTCTGCCTACTGCTCTTCCTGGTTTTTGTACACTGTCCTGTTGGAGCCTAGTCAAACAATTCTCCATGCTTACCTGCAGACTTCTCTTTAGTCTTTGATCAAGTCACCTATATTTATCCATAGAAGACTTGAACCTGTGTTCAAGTGATAGCCCAAGAAGCAGAATAGATGCATTTTAGCCCTGGCTCTGCCATTCAGTGGTTGTGTGACTTCAGTATGTCCCTTGCTCCCTCTCTTGGCTTTGAGGTCCCATCTATACAAAAAGAGGATAGTATTCAGGCAATGTCTTTTTAAGACGGACTGTGATTCTGTTTCCTCAGGCTCTTCTCCAGATTTTTCTTCAGCTTGTTGTTACCCTCAAATTCTGTAAGCCTTACACCACCAATCATATCTCAGAGGCTGAAGGGCACTTACAACTACAAAGTTATCTCCCAGATTTCGGGCCTCTGACCCAGTGTCTAATCTGTTAACCAATGGTCTGTTAACCAGATCATTCTTTAAGGAGATGTTGAGGCTCCTTCCTTACCACTACATCGATGGGCATACCTTGAGCCACTGATGCCAGCCAACCTGAAACATGCCTGCCTTTTCCTGCCTACCTCCTGCCTAAACCCATTCTGTTCCAGAGATACAGGTGTACATTGGGAAGGCAGCCTCATTCATCATCAAGGCTGATATGTCTGCTTCTCCCAGATTACAATCTGTGTTAAAACTAGCTATCCTGCCAAGGGGAAGCTTTTAGCTACCTGGATAAGGATATCTTTGGCCACTTGCTCCTCTGTCCATGTGGTATTTAGCCTTTGTAACATCAGTTTTAATGCTCTACAAGCCATGCCTGCTTTTTCAGTAGGGATCCTAAGCAACCAAGAACTCCTCTTTTTTGGGGGGTGTGGTGGGGGGGAATGATCATAAAGATTTATTTGCTATAGCATTATTTTTTTCCATTTTTAAATTCTTATTTATTATTATTATACTTTAAGGTATAGGATACATGTGCACAACGTGCAGGTTTGTTACAGATGTATACATGTGCCATGTTGGTGTGCTGCACCCATTAACTCGTCATTTACATTAGGTATTTCTCCTAATGCTATCCCTCCCCCAGCCTCCCACCCCACGACAGGCCCTGGTGTGTGATGTTCCCCACCCTGTGTCCAAGTGTTCTCATTGTTCAATTCCCACCTATGAGTGAGAACATGCGGTGTTTGGTTTTCTGTCCTTGTGATAGTTGCTCAGAATTCCAGAACATTTTCTAACAAAGACTTAAGATTTCCATTTTTGAGGACATCCAGCTGACTTTGTCCAGGGTTTGAAGTTACCACCTCTAACAAGCTCCACCATTAATCCCTGGAGGGTAAAAATAAGGTGATTATTTTCTCATACAGGGATGAAGATATTGGACTCATTTATTCAAGTAGTTTGGGTTCCCAACTGTGTACCACATTATCAACACTTCTCAAGGGCTTCAGTTGGAAAGTACCTGCAATGCTGCCCTGTTACAAATGTATTCAGACTGTCCAGTGGAGAGATGCAAGCTAATGAATACATTAACTCCCTCTTCATCAAGTTGTGCTTACTTATTCTGTTGCATTAAGCTCAGACATCAGAGAACAGACTGAACCTTGTTATCTTCCCAACTGGCAGAAATGCCTCCATCTCCCTCTTTCTGGAGGGTATAGCCCATTCTCCCAGGCTTGATGGTGCCATGAGCAGAAGCAGAATTGCCATTCATTTGAGGCAGCACTTGCTGAAGTCATAGTACACTCTTATGCAGGTCCCAAGTGAAGACTTCTCAGTTTAACTGAGTTTCAGGACTCATTGGCTTTGGCTGCTGCTCAGTCAGTTTTTGCTTTAATTTTTTTGTTGCCAGAGAGCAAACACCACAAAACCCAGTAAATTTCCCTTTGTGCCTTAGCTTCCAGAAAGCTGCCAGCCAAGGTCAGTGCCCCATGCAACTCTCTAATACTCTGTCTCCACAGTAGGGAACACTCTCTGCTTTTCTTAGCCTTAATTGCCCCACTGGGCACTGTGTTTTGGCCTCTAGGTGGCCCCAGAGCATCTAAGATGAATGAGAAGAGGCTGAATAATAAATTCATAAGCATTCATAGGGTCTTCAGGAGTCTAGGTCCTACTCAAGTACATTCAAAGCAGGCTTAAAAGGGGTTGTTCCCCAGCCTTGGTGATCTGGCTTCTGTTCAATCTCCAGGCTCATTTTTCTCCAACTTCCCCTTCACTTGTGCCACTTCAGCCACATAAGTCTCATCTTTTTCCTGTAATACTCCAAGTTCTTTCCTATCCCAGGGCCTTCATTCATGCTGTTCCATTTGCTACCCCACCGCCCTCAACCAACATTGGGTAACTCCTACTCCATCCACTAGGAGTAGGAGTTGAATACGATTTCATCAGAGATGATTTAATCTTCTCTGATCTTCCCAAACTGGATGAAGTTCCCTTCTTATTCTGTTTCATAGAACCCTATAATCTTCTATGATAGCATCTATCACAATTTGTCATTATTTCTGTAATTTTCAGTTCTTTGGATCTCTCCTCTACTAGGCTATAAGCTCTAGGAAGTCAGCGACCATGTTTGGCTTTGTTCTCTGCTAGATTTCTAGTGCCTGGAACATACTAAAGGCTCAATACATACATAGTGAGTGAATGAACAAATGAATGACTACCCTGGAGGACAGGCAGAAATGTCAGTCTTGAAGGTAGATAACTCAAGAGAAACTGTTTGAATTTACCACTACATTACCCAGACACCTGAGGTGGTCGAGGCTCTTGCCATTCCATTTCAGTCGGAAGACAGATCATAGAAAACATTCCCTATTTGAGCTCTGACACAGAGGCCTGAAATCTAGATTCTTCTTCAAGCTCTTCTACTTATTAGTTTTGTGATCCTAATCAAGCTTTTTGCCTTCTGGGACCTCAGTCTCCTCCTATGACAATACTAATTCTTATCCTGCTGTGTTAGTCAGGGTTCTCTAGAGGGACACACACACACACACACACACCCGTATGGAAGTTTATTAAGTATTAACTTCCACGATCATAAGGTTCCACAACAGGCTGTCTGCAAGTTGAAGAGCAAGGAGCGCCACTCTGAGTCCCAAAACTGAAGAACTTGGAGTCCAGTGTTCGAGGGATGGAAGCATCCAGCACAGGAGAAAGATGTAGGCTGGGAGGCTAAGCCAGTTTCTCCTTTTCACATTTTTCTGCCTGCATTGCATTCGCTGGCAGCTGATTAGATTGCACTCACCAGATAAAGGGTGGATCTGCCTTCCCCAGCCCACTGACTCAAATGTTAATCTCTTTTGGCAACACCCTCACAGACACATCCAGGATCAGTAATTTGTATCCTTCAATCCAATCAAGTTGACACTCAGTATTAACCATCACACCTGCTTATCACAAAATACTGATGTAATAAATAAGACAAGCTATATCCTGTTGCACTTTGTTACCAGTGAAGCACTGTACATTTGTGAAGAATGGCTGCCACTATTGATGTCTCACCTGAATTTTCACTGCTATTGCCAGCAAAGGTTTCCTCAAGGCTCCCCCAAATCAAGGCGTTGCATAATGTTCTAGAACTTTCGAGTGAGCTGTTTGCTTCTTGTGAAGCCAAAAGAGGTATTCTTTGAGAAAGCACATGTATCAGCCCGATTCAGCCATCTGCAGTAGATTACAGGGTTTTTCTTTCCTGAAAAGTTAAATCACAGCAGCTCAATAGAAAAATGGGACATTTTGAGGCCACAGCTCACTGTTTCAATAGCAGTGTGCTTACAAAGAGCCGAGGGATGTCCCAGATGGACTGACAGCTCACCCTTCACATGCAGAAAGTTTGCAGTGGTCAAACTCCAAGGATGGGTCATGTCACAAGAAGAGTAAGTGTTCATTTGCAAAACAGAACAGAGCCTCAAAGAGACATTCAATCCAGGAAAGGCTATACTCCACCAACCCTCAGAGTAAAGAAGGGTTTGCAACCCAGGTTTAAGGAGGCAAAAGTAAGACAGCACCTAGCAGTTTTAAAATAATAAAAGCAGCCTTATCCAGACACAATTCATTTCTAGGGCCTGAGAAAATTTTAGATATGTTAAGAAATATACTGTTTGGGCCAGGTGCGGTGGTTCACGCCTGTAATTCCAGCACTTTGGGAGGCCGTGGCGGGTGGATCACCTGAGATCAGCAGTTCAAGACCAGCCTGGCCAACATGTTGAAACCCCATCTCTACTTAAAAAAAAAAAAAAAAAAAAAAATTAGCCAGACGTGGTGATGGGCACCTGTAATCCCAGCTACTCAGGAGGCTGAGGCAAAGAGAATTGCTTGAACCCGGGAGGCAGAAGTTGCAGTGAGCGGAGATCACACCATTGCACTCCAGCCTAGGTGACACAGAGAGACTCTGTCTCAAAAAAAAATTATATATATATATATGTGTCTGTGTGTGTATATATGTGTGTGTGTATATATATGTATATACATATATATATACACACACACTATTTGTAAGAGCAGTACCTGCTTGGCTTGTAGTGGTAATTAAATATGTGTTGAATAAAAAAGAAATTTCGCAGAATCACAAAGAATGGAACTTCAAAGAAGTAAAAGTTACCCTGAGTTTTCAAAAGCAGAAAGAGGAAAACTTCAGAAACCGAAGACTGCATAATTTTGAAGGCTGCTTGGATATCTGTTCCCCCCCAAAATTGCTTTCAGATTGGAGGAACATCTTTTAATGATATGCGCCATAGGACTTAGCATCTGACAGTGCTGTCACTATTATACCATAGGTGAAGACATATCCACCAGGCCGATCAAATTTAAAGATTCTCTGCCTGGCCTCGTGGAAATAGGCTTATTCTTCTCCGGGGAGATATCCAAGTATGAAGAAAGGTCTGGACAGTTCAAGCAGAGTGGCCGGGTAAAGATCCACGGAGTAAAGTGCCTGTGAATAATGGAAAAAGAACATTCAAATAAGCAGAGCAGAAGGCAACAGCACAGCCAAGGTGAGCAGGAGAGATTATGCAGGATGCTTTGAAGGATAAGAGAGCAGGCCTGATAGGCAAAAATGAAGAATTTGTTTTGAGAAGACAATAAGATGTTAACATTGGTAGGACAGGGTGCAGGGGCCAGATTAGGAAAGCCCAGAAAGCCTGGCTAAGACGTTTGTGTTTTATAATTCTGGAAATGTGCAACAATTCATTGACCTATTCATTTACGTAGTCAGTATACAATTATAGAGACCCTACTTTATGCCAGACCCTGGACCTGTTCCTGGCTAGGCATGCAGAGGTAAGGAAGATGGGATCCCTGCTTTCAAGATGCTCACTGTCTTGTAAGGCAGTCCAACTCCTCGATAAACATCTGATGACAAGAATGTGCCCAGAGAGCAGGGAGGAGGGCGTGTTAGGAGATTCACTGTGCAGTTGCTGGTGTGGAGCTTGAGGGGTGAGAGTGCATTCAGATGTGTTCAGGTAAGCGCTTCCAAACTGCCCTCCCATGGGCCAGGACTCGCTGTGTGAATGTATATACCCCAGGACAATAGGGAGAATTTTTCATAATGAAAAGGTGTTGAAAACATTTTCCTATCAGATTTTAAATTTCTTACTTTCTAGATAATAAATGTTCATTGTTTTTAAAACAGCAATGATTAAATAGATAGTAGCTGGAATTCTTCTATATGCATTTACTTGGAATAACAAGAAGTTGCACCTTACATCATTCCCTCCTCAGGTTGTTTCAAGTTATGCCAGTGGGAGCCTTTTAGGGTAGGGCAGATCCAACCTTGGAAAATACACAGGGCAGCAGCAAAAGCAGTAAGAATGGAAGCAAAAGACAGACAGCCTAGATAAAGATGGAAGGAAAGGGAACCAAATTGGAACAGGAATCAAGCTGACTAAAACAAGCTTGTGGCTCTCCTAGCACGTCTCCATGACACACACAGGAAAAGAGGGTACAGAGACCTGTCCAGAGAGCACCCGGCATAAGAAAGTGGGCTCATTTAAAATGGAAGGGATTCATGTGGGTATCAAAAAGAATGCCAGACTGGAGAGACAATTGACAGAAAGGCAACACAAGGAGCTCTGATCCCTCTTCCTAGTGAAACAACCATAAATGGTGAATATTACCAATGAACACAACAATTTAAAGTCTCTGGAAATTCAGAGAGTATTCAACAAATGGAGAAACATTTATTCAAAAAAATTTACTAAATCTCGATAAGAGCAGCAACCAGCTCCCTCATCTGCCCCCCAGCTTAGCTTGATGGCAGCTCTACTCATTCCAGCCACAGCTCAAACAGACAGATCCTTATACAGCCAGTTTCCTGACTAAGGTTCTGCCCCTAACCCCAGTGGCAGACTGCCAGCATTTTTCATCCCCTCACCCAGCTCCACATTGCAGAAGCTTTGCTCCAGGAAAGAGTATCTGAGAAATCTGATTCTGTCATTATCAGAGGAGAGGAGGAAACGGGGAGGGGAAAGAAGAGAGGGAGAAACGGAGAGAGGAAGGGTGAGAGAAAGTATTCAAGAAGCAGGTTCTAAGAAAAGATCAATAAAATTGACAAACAAACGTTTATCTAGGTAGACAAAGAAAAAATGTGAGAAGACTCAAATTACTAAAATCATGAATGAAAGAAGGGACATCATTGCCCATTGTAAAGAAATAAAAAGGATAATAAAGGAATACTATGAATAAGCATATACCAACAAATTAGATGATCAATTAGATAACCAAGAGGAGATAGAAAAATTCTTAGAAAGACACAAAATACCAAAACTGATAGGAAATCTAAATAGGCATTAAGAAGTAAAGGGACTGAACTTAATAATTCTAATAACCTCCCACAATGAATAGGCCAGGGCCACATGACTTCATGACTGAATTCTACCAAATGTTTAAAGAAGAATTAACACCAATCCTTCTCAAACTTCCAAAAACTAGAAGAGGAGAGAACACTTCCCAAAGCATTCTATGAAGCCAGTATTACCCTGATACCAAAACCAGACAAATCACATGAAAATAAAACTATACATCAAAATTCCTAATTAATATTGACACAAAAATCCTCAACAAAACGATAGCAAACCAAATCTGCCAATATATTATAAGGTTTATATAACATGACAAGTAGGATTTAGTCCAGAATTTGCAATGATTTTATATATATGGGTGTGTGTGTGTGTGTTGTGTGTGTGTGTATATTGTCTACACTACCCTGACTTTACCTGTGGAGTATTTTGCAGACTTTTTTTTAGTCAATTATTATGAAAAACACTGTGATTTAGGAGTCAAATAACCACAGTCGACCTGGGACCAAATCCTGCTTCCAGTTGCCCGTTTTTGTAAGGTTTTAATGGGACACATGGAACATAGCCACGCTTGATATTTACATATTGCTTATGGATGCTTTTGTGCTTTGATGGCGGAGTTGAGTAGTTGTGACAGAGACGATTTAATGTAGCTTGTGAAGTCTAAAATATTTACTATCTGACCCTTTACAGAAAATATTTGCCAAGCTGATATTTTCCAGATGAGAAAAGTAAATATCCAAGTTCAATATCTTGTCCAACTTCATACTACTATGAATGTGGTAGGGTTGAGAAATGGATGCAAGTCACCTGGTTTTAAGGCCAGTGCTTATAACATATATCATACTACCTCATTACCTGATAGGATTGTTATCATCCCATCACTCCCAACAATGGTCCTCAGGCTTTAATATTTCCTTTCCAAGATATTGCCATTTTTTTCACTTTTTAAATGATAAAAATATTAAAAGGTATCTATTTACCTCTGAATACTTTAGATACATTTCATAGACTTGATATTCACTGTATTGCTTTTCATTATTTTATAGTCTAATATTTCATTTATTGCCTCTTTGATCTGTTGTCTGTGAGTAGTTTTTACTTCTTCAATTTTGAGGTGGTTGCAATTATTTTTCTAATTAAAATATAAGTTAGGTAACATTTTATTTTCCAGTATGAATAGATAGTTTTCCATGCATGCAGATTAAAGAATACTTTTCGTATTATATTGTAAACCAAAAAGTATCTGAGACAGGTCTCAATCAATTTAGAAGTTTATTTTACCAAGGTTAAGGACCCACCTGGGTAATATGTCTGTGCCTTTCTCCAAATATTATTTTGAGGGTTTCAGTATTTAATGGGGAAAAGCAGGCTGGAGGGGAAAGAGGTAGGGTATGGTCACATTACTGAATCCACATATTGCAAGAGAAAAGGAGCAGTTAGGGGAATGTCAATTATGTATTCATCTCATGCTCTGTAAATCAGCACTTTACATAAGATAAAGTGAACCTAGAGTAGCTACCTGTGGAGATATTTAACCTTTTATCTGTAGCTATTTGCTTAGGAACAAAAAGAAAGGCAGCTTCTTGAATTACTTAGCTTTCAGCTTAATTTTTTCCCTTTTGGCATAGTGAATTGGGGTCCCAAGTTTTTATTTTCTTTTTATATTTCTCTCCCGTTTTCTTCTTAAAATCAGACAACGCATTTTAGAAGAAAATGAGTCTTCGGTCTTGGGTTTTGTCTGCTCTCTCGTGGCTAGGACAGTTTATTTTTAGACAAATAGGTCCCACGTTGTTAGGAAAGCTCATTTTTTAGCAGATTATTAGGTCTCAAGTCCTACAAAGAAAAAATGGAGAGAGGAAAAGATAAATCTACCTTGCACTATTTGCTGATGGCTGCAGGTGACAGGATCAGGCATGTACAGGATCACAGAACACGGGGATCTTTTTCCTCCCTAAGGGGAGAAACTAGAGAGCTGACTGGATTTCTGGAAAAGATCCCTTTGCGACTGACAAGTGGCTGCCTGGAGTTTTGATTAAGTGTTGTTGCAATGGGTGGGTCTTTCTGGCCTCCCTGAGCTCCTCACCTTTCCTACCCTGCTGCAGGCAATCCTATTCTCACTTCCCTTTCCTCTCTGTGCAAACTGGTAATAGAGATGGTAAAAATCACTATCTCTTGCAAAGTTTTAATTAATGAGAATAATGATTCATGAGGTTAGTCTTAAGCTGTACCAAATCTGGGGTCCTTTGTGTTACAAATTTACTTTTCTGTATTATTCTATCATAAAGAGGAGTATCTCAGGATAGAACACAGACTTACGACCCCATAAGCCTGCTGTTCAAGATGGACCAGCAAGCTGATCAGTATCCAAACTGGATGAGGTTTCCATCTTGTCTTGTTTTATGTCCTTAGGAGCCTGACCTTGTAACCATGCGGCTGTGCTTTCTCTTGGTCTCCACCATCCAGGCAACAGGAATTTTAAGGTTTATATCATAGTTAGCTCTAAAAATTATCTTGAGCAGTTAAAAGTCATTGCAAGCTCAAAACTGGCTGCTCTAGACTCCTTCTGGAAAAAGCAATGGAAACTGACCAGTGCTATAGCTTAGTAGCTAGCTTTGTCTTTTCACAATGGCAGCCCAGGTTTAATCCTGGTTTAGGGAATGAGTACTTTCTGACTGATATCTGTGTGACCTTTACCATTTGTTGATTCTCTTCCCCTCCATGTACAACTTCTGGCTTCCCTTCTTGAATTCTTCTTTCTCTGAGGTTACCTTTGGTAAAGTTCAAAAGCCAGAAATATTGGCCATTTGGCCTGGTTAAAGTTGGGTAATAAGAGATTTAAAAGGACATTTTTCTTAAGTTATATGGTTAAAAGCGGAATTAAAAGTGGATATTCAAGCTCCAACAGCCTGGGACTCTGGGAAAAACAGAGGAGGCACCACCGACCTCCTTTTGGGAAAAAGAGCTCTAATTAATTGGCTTAAAATAAGTGCTTAAATTAAATACATTGTCAGAGAAATTAAAACTAATGCCATCTAGTTCAAGTAAATTTGGTAATCTTTCATAAATAAAAACCGTTTTAAAGATTATTGGTAAAATTAAAATGTCTTAAAAATAAAGACATTTGGTCTAAATTAGGCAGATCAGCTATTAGGTTTGCTAAATTCTTTTTTTTTTTGAGACAGAGTCTCGCTCTGTCGCCCAGGCTGGAGGGCAGTGGCCGGATCTCAGCTCACTGCAAGCTCCGCCTCCTGGGTTTACGCCATTCTCCTGCCTCAGCCTCCCGAGTAGCTGGGACTACAGGTGCCCGCCACCTCGCCCGGCTAGTTTTTTGTATTTTTTTTTTTAGTAGAGACGAGGTTTCACCGTGTTAGCCAGGATGGGCTCCATCTTCTGACCTCGTGATCCGCCCGTCTCGGCCTCCCAAAGTGCTGGGATTACAGGCTTGAGCCACCGCGACCGGCCAGGTTTGCTAAATTCTTTAAGGTAATAATCTGCTTCTTTGACTTTTAAAAATTGTTCAACTTGCCTGCTTTGGAGCCATTCGATTCTGGGTAAGGCCTGGTGACATGTGTTGTTAGTCAAGTCCCCTGGCTATGCAGAAAGAGTCAGACTTTATCTGCACTTCTCTCTGGTGTCCTAGGCTCCACACCTAGTATATAATTAAAATCACTTACCATGTTTTTCACCAAAAATAAAAATTAATAAGAGTTAACATTGTAACATGTAATTGAGACTACTGATCAGTTTTTACATGCAAGGTGTGTGAGGAAAGTGAAATGTGCTTTTACTAAAAAATTCTAAGGCGGCATAGGAATGTAAATTTTTGCCTGGTTTAGAGGGTTAAAGGACTGTTTTAAATTAGATGGGATAAAGCTGAAGGTTTGAGCAAGTCGTGGAAGAGTTGTGAAAAATCAATCTTGTAAAAAAAATTCTGTGTATGAACATATTGGCTAAATTTAAAGGGGCATTATTCAGTTTTTCTGTAAGTTGAACATTGAAATAAAAGCACAATACGGTTTTCTTAGAGCACTGATCTGCTCTTTAACAAACATTTGTAAAGAGTTATAAAAGGTTTATGAGAATCACCTTATGGTCAAACTGATTAACACTGGATAAATGTGTCTATAAGGTTTTGTTAAAGATTGGGGTTGACATTAATAGTACACTAATGCAAGGGTGAAATTTGGCTTTCTCTCTTGAATAAGATTTTCAGGTAATATTAAAGGATAATGAAATATTTTTGTTTGCCTTTTGAATAAACTACAGGAAAAAGAAGGGAAAGACAACAGACAGAATGTTTGGAAAGCAAAGTCTTCCCTCTATAAATGAGTACAGGTTTTTGCCTTTTAAAAATTTTTAAGTCATCATTTTGGCTAAATGAATGCCTTATGTTGACATGGAATTCTATTTTATAATATCAAGTGTTTTAAACTTTTAACATATTTGACAAGTTTCCCAAAATCAAATCCCAGCTTCAAAATTATCTTTTCTGACCTCTAATTTTGGGATGCTACAAAGGGTCCCTGAAGCATCCAAAAGAGAGGTAAACAGGATTATATGACCTGTTAAGTTACATGGGAAGCATTGCCAAAATAAAAAAAAATAAATAATGTTTAATCTTTTAACCTTCTTCAGAGTTGATAGAGAAAGAGACAGTCTTGCCCTGCCACCAAGGCTAGAGTACAGTGGTGGGATTTCAGCTCATTGCAACCTCCACCTCCCGGGTTCAAGTGATTCTTGTGCCTTAGCCCCCTGAGTGGCGGGGGTTAAAGGGGGGCCCCCCCCCCCCCAGCTATTTTTTTTTTTTTTTTAGTAGAGACGGGATTTCACCATGCTGGCCAGGCTGGTCTCAAACTCCCAGCCTCAGGTGATCTGCCCGCTTCAGCCTCCTAAAGTGCTGCGATTACAGGTGTGAGTCACTATGCCCAGCCAGGTTATGTTTTAGTGAATGATATTAATATATGTTCCAAAAATGTATGGGATTTCTAGAATTCAAATATGTTCAAGTATATGCTATCAATCATAATTAGAGTTACTATGTTATTGTAGACCACAAAAATAACCAAATTTCCTTGTCAATTGTGTCTTTAACTATGACTATTTAAAGCCATTTCCACAGCTAATTGTTTAATGCTGATGCAGTTTCTGAAAACTTCACAAGCATGCAAAATCCTAGGATATGGTGTCTTTTAGGAAGTTCAGGAAAGGATGGAAACAACCCTGAAAAGCACTCTTGAATATAGGTTTTTGGTAACTTTAGAATCATATCATTTGGACTGGTTAAGAATTCCTGGAACTGGGTTCCAAGATGGTCAAATAGGAACAGCTCCAGCCTATAGCTCCCAGCGTGAGCAAAGCAGAAGATGGGTGATTTCTGCATTTCCAACTGAGGTACCGGGTTCATCTCACTGGGGCTCGTCGGACAGTGGGTGCAGTCCACGGATAATGTTTGAACCCATCGCAAAGAAGCTAAAAACCTTGAAAAAAGATTACACGAATGGCTAACTAGAATAAACAGCATAGAGAAGATCTTAAATCACCTAATGGAGCTGAAAACCATGGCTCGAGAACTATGAGAACTACGTGATGCATGCATAAGCTTCAGTAGCCGATTCAATCAAGTGGAAGAAAGGGTATCAGTGATTGAAGATCAAATTAATGAAATGAAGTGAGAAGAGAAGTTCAGAGAAAAAAACAGTAAAAAGAAATGAACAAAGCCTCCAAGAAATATGGGACTATGGGAAAAGACCAAATCTACATCTGATTGGTATACCTGAAAGTGATGGGGAGAATGGAACCAAGTTGGAAAACACTCTTCAGGTTATTATCCAGGAGAACTTCCCCAACCTAGCAAGGCAGGCCAACATTCAAATTCAGGAAATACAGAGAATGCCACAAAGACACTCCTCAAGAAGAGCAACTCCAAGAAACATAATTGTCAGATTCACCAAAGTTGAAATGAAGGAAAAAATGTTAAGGGCAGCCAGAGAAAAAGATCGGTTTACCCACAAAGGGAAGCCCATCACACTAACAACGGATCTCTCCGCAGAAACTCAACAAGCCAGAAGAGAGTGGGGGCCAATATTCAACATGCTTAAAGAAAAGAATTTTCAACCCAGAATTTCATATCCAGCCAAACTATGCTTCATAAGTAAAGGAGAAATAAAATCCTTTACAGACAAGCAAATGCTGAGAGATTTTGTCACCACCAGGCCTGCCTTACAAGAGCTCCTGAAGGAAACACTAAACATAGAAAGTAGCAACCGGTACCAACCACTACAAACACATGCCAAATTATAAAGACCATCGATGCTAGGAAGAAACTTCATCAACTAATGAGCAAAATAACCAGCTAACATCATAATGATAGGATCAAATCCACACATAACAATATTAACCCTAAATGTAAATGGGTTAAATGCCCCAATTAAATGACACAGACTGGCAAATGGGATAGAGTCAAGACCCATCAGTGTGCTGTATTCAGAAGACCCATCCCACATGCAGAGACACACATAGGCTCAAACTAAAGGGATGGAGGAAGATCCACCAAGTACATGGGAAACAAAAACAAACAGGGGTTGCAATCCTAGTCTCCGATAAAACAGACTTTAAACCAACAAAGATCAAAAGAGACAAAGAAGGCCATTATATAATGCTAAAGGGATCAATTCAACAAGAAGAGCTAGCTATCCTAAATATATATGCACCCAATACAGGAGCGCCCAGATTCATAAAGCAAGTCCTTAGAGACTTACAAAGAGACTTAGACTCCCACACAATAATAATGGGAGACTTTAACACCCCACTGTCAACATTAGACAGATTAACGAGATAGAAAGTTAACAAGGATCTCCAGGAATTGAACTCAGTTCTGCACCAAGTGGACCTAATAGACATCTACAGAACTCTCCACCCCAAATCAACAGAATACACATTCTTCTTAGCACCACATCACACTTATTCCAAAATTGACAACATAGTTGGAAGTAAAGCACTCCTCAGGAAATGCAAAATAATAGAAATTATAACAAACTGTCTCTCAGACCACAGTGCAATCAAAATAGAACTCAGGATTAAGAAAATCACTCAAAACCGCTCAAATACATGGAAACTGAACAACCTGCTCCTGAATGACTACTGGGTACATAACGAACTGAAGGCAGAAATAAAGATGTTCTTTGAAACCAATGAGAACAAAGACATAACATACCAGTACCTCTGGGACACATTTAAAGCAATGTGTAGAGGGAAATTTATAGCACTAAATGCCCACAAGAGAAAGCAGGAAAGATCTCAAATTGATACCCTAACATCACAATTAAAAGAACTAGAGAAGCAAGAGCAAACACATTCAAAAGCTAGCAGAAGGCAAGAAATAATTGAGATCAGAGCAGACTGAAGGCGATAAAGACACAAAAGAAACCTCCAAAAAATCAATGAATCCAGGAGCTGCGTTTTTGAAAAGATCAACAAAATTGATAGACCGCTAGCAAGACTAATAAAGAAGAAAAGAAAGAAGAATCAAATAGACTCAATAAAAAATGATAAAGAGGATATCACCACTGATCCCACATAAATACAAACTACCATCAGAGAATACTATAAACACCTTTATGCAAACAAACTAGGAAATCTAGAAGAAATGGATAAATTCCTGGACACATACATCCTCCCGAGACTAAACCAGGAAGAAGTTGAATCCCTGAATAGACCAATAACAGGCTCTGAAATTGAGGCAATAATTAGTAGCCTACCAACCAAAAAAGTCCAGGACCAGATGGATTCACAGCTGAATTCTACCAGAGGTACAAAGGGGAGCTGGTACCATTCCTTCTGAAACTAATCTGATCAATGGAAAAAGAGGGAATCATCCCTAACTCATTTTATGAGGCCAGCATCTTCCTTATACCAAAGCCTGGCAGATACACAACAAAAAAAGAGAATTTTAGACCAATATCCCTGATGAACATTGATGCAAAAATCCTCAATAAAATACTGGCAAACTGAACCCAGCAGCACATCAAAAAGCTTATTCACCACGATCAAGTTGGCTTCATCCCTGGGATGCAAGGCTGGTTCAACATACACAAATCAACAAGTATAACCCATCATATAAACAGAATCAAAGACAAAAACCACATGATTATCTCAATAGATGCAGAAAAGGCCTTCAGCAAAATTCAACACCCCTTCATGCTAAAAACTCTCAATAAACTAGGTATTGATGGGACGTATCTCAAAATAATAAGAACTATTTATGACAAACCCACAGCCAATATCATACTGAATGGGCAAAAACTGGAAGTATTTCCTTTGAAAACTGGCACAACACAGGAATGCCCTCTCTCACCACTCCTATTCAACATAGTGTTGGAATTTCTGGCCTGGGCAATCAGGCAGGAGAAATAAATAAAGGGCATTCAATTAGGAAAAGAGGAAGTCAAATTGTCCCTGTTTGCAGATGACATGATTGTATATTTAGAAAACCCCATCGTCTCAGCCCCAAATCTCCTTAAGCTGATAAGCAACTTCAGCAAAGTCTCAGGATACAAAATCAAGGTGCAAAAACCGCAAGCATTCCTATACACCAATAACAGACAAACAGAGAGCCAAATCATGAGTGAACTCCCATTCACAATTGCTTCAAAGAGAATAAAATACCTAGGAATCCAACTTACAAGGGATGTGAAGGACTTCTTCAAGGAGAACTACAAACCACTGCTCAAGAAAATAAAAGAGGACACAAACAAATGGGAGAACATTTCATGCCCATGGATAGGAAGAATCAATATCATGAAAATATCCAAGGCAATTTATAGAATCAATGCCATCCCCATCAAGCTACCCATGACTTTCTTCACAGAATTGGAAAAAACTACTTTAAAGTTCATATGGAACCAAAAATGAGCCCACTTTGCCAAGAAAATCCAAAGCCAAAGGAACAAAGCTGGAGGCATCACGCTACCTGACTTCAAACTATACTACAAGGCTACAGTAACCAAAACAGCATGGTACTGGTACCAAAACAGAGATATAGACCAATGGTACAGAACAGAGCCCTCAGAAATAATATCACACATCTACAACCATCTGATATTTGACAAACCTGACAAAAACAAGAAATGGGGAAAGGATTCCCTATTTAATAAATGGTGCTGGGAAAATTGGCTAGCCATATGTAGAAAGCTGAAACTGGATCCCTTCCTTATACCTTATACAAAAATTAATTCTAGATGGATTAAAGACTTAAATGTTAGACCTATAACCATAAAAACCCTGGAAGACAACCTAGGCAATACCATTCAGGACATAGGCATGGGCAAGGTCTTCCTGACTAAAACAGCAAAAGCAATGACAACAAAAGCCAAAATAGACAAATGGCATCTAATTAAACTAAGGAGCTTCTGCACAGCAAAAGAAACTACCGTCAGAGTGAACAGACAACCTGCAGAATGGGAGAAAATTTTTTACAATCTACCCATCTATCAAAGGGCTAATATCCAGGATCTACAAAGAACTTAAACAAATTTACAAGAAAAAATCAAACAACCCCATCAAAAAGTGGCCAAAGGATATGAACAGACACTTCTCAAAAGAAGACATTTATGCAGGCACCAAACATATGAAAAAGCTCATCATCACTGGCCATCAGAGAAATGCAAATCAAAACCACAATGAGATACCATCTCACACCAGTTAGAATGGCAATCATTAAAAAGTCAGGAAACAATAGGTGCTGGAGAGGATATGGAGAAATAGTAACACTTTTACACTGTTGGTGGGACTGTAAACTAGTTCAACCATTGTGGAAGATGGTGTGGCGATTCCTCAAGGATCTAGAACTAGAAGTACCATTAGACCCAGCCATCCCATTACTGGGTATATACCCAAAGGATTATAAATCATGCTACTATAAAGACACTTGCAACAGGTATGTTTTATGCACAATAGCAAAGACTTGGAACCAACCCAAATGTCCATCAGTGATAGACTGGATTAAGAAAATGTGGTACATATACACCATGGAAATACTATGCAGCCATAAAAAAAGATGAGTTCATGTCCTTCGTAGGGACATGGATGAAGCTGGAAACCATCATTCTGAGCAAACTATCGCAAGTACAGAAAACCAAATACCACATGTTCTCACTCATAGGTGGGAATTGAACAATGAGAACACTTGGGTACAGGAAGGGGAACATCACACCGGGGCCTGTTGTGGGGTTGGGGGATGGGGAGGGATAGCATTAGGAGATATACCTAATGTAAATGATGAGTTAATGGGTGCAGCGCACCAACATGGCCCATGTATACATATGTAACAAACCTGCACATTGTGCACATGTACCCTAGAACTTAAAGTATAATTAAAAAAAAAGAAGTTTAAAATTTTAAAACTAAAAAAAAAAAAAAGAATTCCTGGGACTTTAATGAAAAGACTGACTGGTTTATATAACTGCTAACCCAAGTAAAACAAAAATTAATTGCATACCAAGAAAATACTTCACCAGATTTTCATGCTAAATCAGCCAGTAATAAAATTGTTTGGATAGCCAGGTGCGGTGGCTCACACCTGCAATCCCAGCACTTTGGGAGGCCAAGGTGGGCGGATCATGAGGTCAGGAGATTGAGACCATCCTGGCTAACACAGTGAAACCCCGTCTCTACTAAAAATACAAAAAATTAGCCGGCGTGGTAGCAGGCGCCTGTAGTCCCAGGTACTGGGGAGGCTGAGGCAGGAGAATGGTGTAAACCCAGGGGGCGGAGCTTGCAGTGAGCTGAGATCCGGCCACTGCACTCCAGCCTGGGTGACAGAGCAGACTCCGTCTCCAACAAAAAAAGAAAGTTCTGCATTCCATGACTCATCATGAAAAAGATAAAATGATCCGAATTAAATATATATTGATGTAGTGACTTCTATATTGCTAAAATAGTTTATGACTATAAACTAAATGTTTGGTTTGTCAAACCCATATTCCTGGAAAGAGAATCAAAGCTTCAGATAGATTCAGCAACCTGATGGGCCATTTAAACATTTACAGAGGGATTTCATTCAATTATCATTTTCAGTGCATGTTTTCTAGTTGTTTAAAAGCTTTCCCATGCAAGAGGTCTGATGTTATAACAGTAGATTATTATGCCACAGTGTATTTTCACCAGGTAAAGAAAGCTTTTTATGGTTCACTGATGGAGGACCATCAACCCTTTCACAGTCTAGAACCAGAAGACTGGATCTTCTGAGAACATCAGAGAAAGACTGCCCTTGCCATCCACACTACAGCAAAACTTTGGTACCTTGAACTTTGGATTCATACTCTCACAACTGAGAAGGTTCCCTCCACACTCTTGGAACTTCACATCCATTGGAACCCTTAAGGTAAAACTAACCAAGGCGGTTTCTCCCCAGAAGATGGCATCCTTGATGTGAACCCCTTTTCCCAAGATCCCAGGTAACAACCTCTCTACTATTATGAGACTCTTACCTTTGAATACTTTTTCCCTTGCTTAATAAGTCTCTATGAACAATGGAAGTGAAAAGGGGGTCTGTCGTATGCATTTATGGGCTATACTTTTATTTGTGAAGGATTTTGCAGCCAGTCTTATACATGGATAAACTTAGACCTTAGTAGATGGAAGATGAAGGCCCAGTGTGGGTAAGAAATTTTAATGGTACATATGTTGCCTCATAATCAGTCAGAAACAGAACATTGGTTCACTCGTCTTAACCTACATCATGGGTTGAAGAGAGCATTGCCAGGAAGCCTTCAATACTCTAGAAGGGCATCATTTGTTAGGTCGTTTATACCATGGTTTGGAGTAAAAGAGGCAATGATTAGAAATGTATCCCTCATGATAGGCTCTATAGCAGATTCTATCGTAAAGGCCATGGTTACACAGCAGACTTTAAATTCTCTTGTGAAAGTTATGCTAGATAATAGAATTGCTCTAGATTACTTACTGGTTAAACAGAAGTATCTGTACAGCTGCTGGCACTCATGGCCTACAGAGAAAACATTGGTATTATAGAGATTCAGTTGCAGGGGATTAACAAAAAGACTGCTTAGTTAAGTGAGTTGACTCCTTAGCTCATTCTCGGATCTATTTAATTTTAGGTGGTTTGGTTTATGGAGACCCTGGGTAAAGAGCACACCCTAAACTCTTGGTATTATTCTCCTGACAGTCATAATAGCAGTCTCCCTGGTGCACTGCATTCTCTCAAAAGTTTTAGATGTTTGCATGCAGCCATCTCTAGAATGTCAAATGGTCTCTCTTCAGCTGGAATGACAAGAGCTGAAAGAAATGTGTGACCATGAGGGCACTGTAACCTATAAATGACATGCTGAGACTGGAAATCCAAAATGATGGTAACTGGTAACTGAGAGTGGTACTAAGGCCTTAAGTTTTGGTCACACTCTCACCTAAGTGAGAACATGACCAAGAAGGGGGAATTTTTAAACAAAATTAAGGGAGACCATTGTTTTGGACTGAGCTCATGCACTAGCTCCCAACAGACCAGACCAGTCCAAAATGGAGTCTCTCATGCTAAATGTCACATAAAGTAAGACTCTAAAGAGAAACACAGATCCTAGAACAGATCAGGGTTTGTTTTTTTTTTCTCCTGTAAACAGGACATTCTAGCAAATGGAGGAAATCCCAATTTAACCCTTTAAGAAAAAAGAAAAAAAAACCGAAGTCCTTGTTCCCACATTGCAAATCCCACTGTTCTACTGTTTACCAGTGTGTTTTAATACCAAATAAGTACATTTATGATAGTGATAGTGATATCAATGACTAAAGTTTTGATCAATCTCAAAATTGAGAAGATGACCAAAAGGGGAAAAATGTTAAATCAAGTTTAGCCTAAAGCTGCCTCCTTACATATTTTAAGCTCAGCCTAAAGTTTTCTCTGTACGTTGCAAACTATAACAAATGAAGGTGTAAACTAACCATAGCCTACGCTTGTGCCAATCACTGAGTTTTGGCCAGTCAAATTTAGCCAACTGTTCAAACTATTTTCAAATAAGGCAAATGTTGAGCTGTGGCCAATCCAGCTGTTTCTGTGCCTCACTTACATTTTCTGTGGGTCACTTTCCTTTTTTGTCCATAAGTCTTCTTCCACCATGTGGCTGCACTGGAGCCTCTGAGCCTATTCTGTCTTGGAAGGCTGCCTGATTCATGAATTGTTCATTGCTCAATTAAACTCCTTTAAATTTAATGTGGCTGTTTTTTCTTTTTATCATTAGACATAGGATGAGTGTGTCCTGGGTCATAAGTGAAAATTTTGATTTCATAGGACAATTTAAAGCCAAGAGTACAGAATGCTATATTGGAAGAAAGCATCTCCTTTAGACCTTTAAGATGAAACACTGTTAGCATCGGGCCAAAACAATAGTTAGAACCTGAGCAAAGAAGTTACAGGAGCTGACTAAAAAGTTTACAGAGAGAGTTGTTATCTCAGACTTTCTCAAAGTGGAAAGAAAGCTGAAACTAGTGAGATGCAATAAAGGTTTAATTTTTGAGTTAAAATAATTAAAATCTCTTGTATTATTATTAATTTGGTACTTTAAAATGTTGTTCTAACCAATTCTTTAGTGTATTAGTGTTTTTTTCATATCAAAGCCCAGTCTCTAGAAAGACTATTATAAACAATTTCCTTTTAATTATAGGCAAATTGATGACAAAGATTTTTTTCCTCATGACTTTTTATAAATCTTATTATGACTTACACAAAACACTTGTGACATGCTTGGACTTCCTGTTTTATCCTAGATATCCCTCTTCCTTAAATAACCATTCATTTTATTTTAGGACAAAAATTTCCGATATAATATTCTTTTTCATATAAAGTTATTTTCCTTTTAACCTTTCTTACCAAAAATCCTGCTTTAGATCTCCAACTTTCTTTATATCTCTCCTATTTACTGGTTCCTTTTATCCTGTTTCATAAATAACTTTTGAATTTAGACAAAAATTATTTTTCTTTAAATAAGAACACTTTTAAGAAAAATATTTTCCTATAATTTAAAAAAAAATTGGAAATGACTCAGACATTTAATGAGTATCTCTTCTTTAGTGTAATATAACTTTAGATTCTTAATTATATGACAAATTTATCTAAAGCATGTGTTCCATTACATTTATCTAATTATCTTTTTAAAACTAGTTTATCTAGATTACTTATGAAAACTGTGACAGTCATCATTTAAAGTTATTTCCCTGCTAACCATTTTTATAGCTTGTGAATTTCAGGCATTTACCTAAGTAAGAACCTTAAGGTTAAATAAATGGGTTCTTTTGCCAATAACTCAGGATTCAGCTATTTTCATTAAACTAAATAATATTAAATGCCTTAATAAAAAATTACACAAACAAAGATAATTAATTCTCTTTTGGGCTGCAAGCTTTATAACCCTCATGCCAAGTTTTGACACCTTATACTATCTAGCAGAGATTAAATATTAGACTGCTTGACCAATAAATCTAACTAATAATGTACGTTGACAGTTCTGAGGACATTTCTAATTTTATTTTACCAATAATGTTAAAACCATCTTACTTATTAAGGACTTATTTAAGTCACATGAACTTTAAAAAGCATTTGGACTTAAAGTTTCTATTTTCCTGATAAATTATTTGTTTCAGTTTTTTTCTTTAGAGCTCTTTTATACTTTTTTTGTACTGATACATTATATACATGAAATAGACATATTAGACATGCAGATAGACGTAGATTTTATAGATTCATAAGACCTCTTATTTTTTCTTCTATTTTAGACTTCCAATTTGTTGATAACCTGTTTCATTACCCTAGGTAATTGTCAGCTAGATAACTCTAAATTTGCATACTAAAGGAACAACTCTTAGGTGAAAATCAGATAGTGAAATTTACATCTCAAGCCCCCTCTCCAGCCACACACACACATAGTCTGGTGTGCTAGAGGGAGATTAAAAATGGATGCCAAGTCAAACATAAAATTATAGAAATCTACCATAGCATTGCATAAAGAGACCAAGTTTATTTAGACAGGTAGTTTTTAATTTTAGTTTCTGTCTTTTAACTGGATCTCTGAACTTCTGGGTCTCCAAAAATATCATGGGACTAGGTCACATAATGCTTTTACAATGCACTTTGTTATAAAGACATTTCTCTAAGTGTCTAAACCACACCCTTTCTTATCTTAAACTTCCAAGAGCAGCCCCTGTTGTAATAACTACTTTACTCAAAAAAATTATGTAACACAATACAAAAGCAAGCAGTTTAAGATATGAGAGAAACTGGTCTGTTTACATTCTTGGGGTTCCATAGGGAAAACAGATGTTTCTCCCCAAAAAGGAGTCTGGCACCTTCTGGGTTTCTTTAGGGAATCGCAGGCTGTTAGAAATTATTTTAGATCCTTAATGCAGCAGAGGGCGGCAAGAGTAAGGAGAGACAGGCAGAAATAAATGGAAAAAACAGAATTCAGTCGACTGAAAAGAAAAGAAAAACTGTCATGCACGTCCGTGTGAAGAGACCACCAAACAGGCTTTGTGTGAGCAATAAAGCTTTTTAATCACCTGGGTGCAGGCAGGCTGAGTCTGAAAAGAGAGTCAGCAAAGGGAGATAAGGGTGGGGCCATTTTATAGGATTTGGGTAGGTAAAGGAAAATTATAGTCAAAGGGGGGTTGTCCTCTGGCGGGCAGGAGTGGGGGGGGGGTCACAAGGTGCTCAGTGGGGGAGCTTTTTGAGTCAGGATGAGCCAGGAAAAGGAATTTCACAAGATAATGTCATCGCTTAAGGCAAGGACCGGCCATTTTCACTTCTTTTGTGGTGGAATGTCATCAGTTAAGGTGGGGCAGGGCATTTGCACTTCTTTTGTGATTCTTCAGTTACTTCAGGCCATCTGGGCATATACCTGCAAGTCACAGGGGATGCGATGGCTTGGCTTGGGCTCAGAGGCCTGACAAAAACTTTTTATAAAACAAGATCCTAGGATAAAAATAAGGCATAAAAGGCCTTTTATACACATATATATCTTGGATATTAGCTTTTAACTAAACTGACTCTTAACCACTACATGCTTTAAAAAATCCTTTTAAATCTCATTACCATATTTTAACTGGAACAAACTGGTGATGGTTCAAAAGTAACAGAAATATCAAACCAGAAAGGACTTGATTTAGGAGGCCAACCCAGGCTGTCATGGTGAAAAAAGGGCAGAATCTTAGCTAGTGAACTACAGCCATTGCTCTTTCAGTTTGGCTTGGCTACCAAAGATGACCTTGTTATGCAAATAAAGCACCTTAGATAGTAAAAATCTTTTTTTTCTTTTCTTTTCAGCTGCAGGAATTCAGTCAATTCAGAGGGCTTGTTCCCCATAATTTGCAATTTCCTTTGGATTTGACCAAGTCGGGTAGAGTTGGTCAAACCCAATGGAAAAAAGACTGAAATAACAACAAAACAGAAAACAAACAAATTAGCAAAAAATAGTTAAACAAAGCAAACAAATGGTCACACAATTTATATAATTACTAAGCACTCTAACTGTAAGGAGAAATTAAGACCAGCTGGCTGTTAATCTTAACTTTTAGTCATTAAGGAGAATTTCCAAGACAAAATCCGAACTCAACTACTTACCTAGAAATGGGGTCCAAGTTGAAGATTGCTCTCTACCATCTCAGAAGGAGAAAAAATCTTAAACTGGACTTCCCTATTGGAAGCAAGCTCAAATTGCAGAAGGAAGTTACCTGCCTTCCATTGTCATGGAAGCAGGAAAACTTGCTTTCCTTGTTGGAAGCAAATAAAACTGTAGAAAAGGAGTTGTATAGCAAAATAAACTTTATATCTCAACCAAATTTTGGGAGATGAAGGATTCTCTGGAAGGGGAGCTCCTGGTCCCTGTTTGGACGAACGGAGGCAGGATGGCGCACTTCCGGGTTCTTTATCACCAGCTTTTCCCACGCACGCGAAAATGCAGCCAGCACCCAGGGAAGGTGCAGACCAACCAGGCATGCACCAGGTGAAGTCAATCCGAAGAGACCAAGATTTACCTGGTCGCACCTGCGGAACACCCCCCGACACGCCCGTGCCCCGCCTATTGCCCTCCCACTCCTAGAAAAGCCGCTCTCGGCCAGCGCGCCACGCGGACTTCCCAGCCCCACTCCTGTCGGGATGTCGGGACTGCAGGAACTCCGTCCGAGAGCCCCACCAGGGGACTCTGCCAGCCTCCTTTGCCGGAGGCCGACAGACCTCTCCCCCACACCTTAGGTTACCAAAAATAAATTTGCAGTTTTGCTCCTAGCCTTGCCTACCCGCTGGTTCTTTTGTGCTCGCTCTGGTGGTCTTAGAAAAACAAATCAGTCCCCAGCAAAGTATCCTGTTGGTTTTGTTAGAGTAGGTAGCTAAGCAGACATAAGCAGGGCAGGAGAGCCCCCACCCCCCCACCCTAGGAATGTTAGACAACCATCAGGTGATGGTCAGGCAATTGTTAAACTGTCGCTCTAAAATAATATTTGGTCACAGCTGGCACCAGGGAAAGGCAGTCTCCCAATGGATAGGAACACCTGCAACTGGTGATCAGTAGCTTCCCAATAAGATCTCAGGAGTTGGGTGAGCAGGCTCAAGCAAGTGCAATAAAAGGCAAAATTGTAGAGTTTAACTGGTAGATGACCTTCCTCTAGGAACACTCGACTGGTAATGGAAAAATGCCTCAAGTGAGCATGTGTATAACTTCAGTAAACACACTGTGCACACGACCCCTTCCAAATGCTGGCAGGTCACTGCCCATGCGGACAGCCTGCCCCACCCCCTCCGCAAAAATAATAATAATAATAATAAAGGGAGAAGAAACGAAACCTTACAACCATACGAATGTATAAACACCTGAAGTCAAGGATGGGATGGGGCACTCGGATCTCTTAAGTCACCTGCTTGGCCCTCTTCCAAGTATACTTCCTTTCACTCTTGCTCTAAAACTTTTCAATAAACATTCACTCCTGCCCCAGTACTTGCCTCAGTCTCTCACTCTGCCTTATGCCCCTCGGCCAAATTCTTTCCTCTGAGGAGGCAAGAATCAAATTTGCTGCAGACCCATCAGATTTGCCGCTGCTAACAGTTTGAGCAATAAAGCTAGCCCAGGTTGGTACCAAGCACTCATAGATTTATCAAAGGCCAGGGCTACCTCCACTGACAATCCCATCCATTAGTCACCAATTTGTAAACGAGAAGGTATCTCAGACAAGTCTCTATCAGCTTAGAAGTTTATGCTACCAAGGTTAAAGACACACCCAAGAGACAGGTCTGTGCCTTTCTCCAAATAGATAACTTTGAGGGTTTCACTATTTAAAGGGGAAAAGCAGGCTGGAGGGGAAAGAGGGATGACATTGTCACATTGCTGAATGCACATGTTTCAAGAGTAAAAGAAGCAAGTAGAAAAGTAGTCAATTATGTATGCATCACTCATTCAGTAAATCGGCACTTAATTAAGACAAGATGAACCTACAGTAACTACCTGCGGGGATAGTTAAACTTTTATCTGTAGCTATCTGCTGAGGAACAAAAGGAAAGGCAGCTTCTTGCATGAATCAGCTTTCAGCTTAATTTTTTTTCTTTTGGCATAGTCAGTTGGGGTCCCATGTTTTTATTTTTCTTTCACAGTATATGATTTATCGATTTGGATATTTCTTGCTTCTGTATAATATACAATACTTAAATGTATTCAACTGTAACATAGTTAGAAGAAGAGTGCACAAGTCATAAGATACAACTCAAAAAAAGTATCAGAAAGTGATCATGTATACCCTGCACCTATGATGAAAAATAGAAGCTTAACTATCACCCCAGGAGCACCATTTATTTTAACTTCTAATTTTTAATTTTTTTTAGGCTAGTCACGTGAAACAGTTGGAGTGAAGAAGGAGCAAAGAAGTCTGTAACTACTTATGACCAATTAGTTGTAAACACCACTACACTTGTGTCAGAGGCGTGTGAATCAGAGCAATTCTATCTTAAATAGAAGCTGGGTAAAATGAGGCTGAAACCTACTAGGCTGCATTCACAGATGGTTAAGCCATTCTAAGTTACATGATGAGATAGGTGGTCAGCACAAAATACAGATCATAAAGACCTTGCTGATAAAACAGGTTGCAGTAAAGGAGCCAGCCAAAACCCACCAAAACCAAAATGGTGACAACAGTGACCTCTGGTCGTCCTCACTGCTACACTCCCACCAGCGTCATGACAGTTTACAGATGCAGGGCAACATCAGGAAGTTACCCTATACAGTATAAAAACGGGAGGTATGAATAATCCACCCCTTGTTTAGCATGTCATCAAGAAATAACCATAAAAATGGGCAACCAGCAGCCCTCGGGGCTGCTCTGTCTATGGAATAGCCATTCTTTTATTTCTTTACTTTCTTAATAAACTTGCTTTCACTTTGCACTATGGACTCCCTAAATTCTTTCTTGTGCAAGACCCAAGAACACTATCTTGGGGTCTGGATCAGGACCCCTTTTCTGTAACACTTGGACCAGCCAAAGCACCATTTAGTTTTGTTTCCTACCACTGACCCAGTTTCTTCCTCAAAGATGACCACTGCCATGACTCCTAACATCACAAATAAGTTTTGTCTATTTTTGAACTTAAATATAACTGGAAATAAGCAGTATAACTTTTTAAACTAAACTTTTTATTTTGAGATGATAATTGTAGATTCACATGCAGCTGTAAGAAATAATACAGAAAGCTTCCTTGTACCCTTTACTCAGTTTTTCTCAATAGAAACATCTTGCGGAGCTCTGGTATATATCACAACCAGGACATTGACATTGAAAAGGTAAAGATACAGAACAGCTGCATCATCACCACAATAATTCCTATTGTTGCCTTCCACTTCTTATGCCACCTCCCACCCCATCCTGAACCCCTGACAATCACCATTTCTATAGCTTTGCCATTTCAAGAATGTTATACAAATGGAATCATACAATATGAAAAATTTTGTAATTGGCATTGTTTTCACTCAGCAGAATTTTTTGGAGATTCATCAAGTTTGTTGCAGCCATCAATAATTCCTTCTTTTTTATTGCTAAGTAATGTTCCATGGTATGCATGTTCCACAGTTTAACTATCTACCTATTAAACTACACTGGATCATTTGTAGTCTTTGGCTCTTATGAAAAAAGCTTCTATGCATACATGTGTCATTGGTAGCTTCATGTGTCAGCAGTGATTTCCATGTTTCAAGAGTAGAACACATCTCTCTTGGCATGGGTTTTCATGGATGGTTCAAAAAATGAGCATATTGAATAACAGTAAGTCTGGCCAGGCACGGTGGCTCACACCTATAATCCCAGCACTTTGGGAAGTCGAGACTGATGGATCACTTGAGGTCAGGAGTTCAAGACCAGCCTGGCCAAGACAGTCAAACCCCCTCCCTATGAAAAATACAAAAAAATCGCTGGGCGTGGTGGCACATACCTACAATCCCAGTTTCTCAGGAGGCTGAGGCTGGGGAATAGCTTGAACCCAAGAGGTTCAGTGAGTTGCAGTGAACCAAGATCGCACCACTGCACTCCAGCCTGGGCGACAGGGCAAGACTCTGTCTCAAATAATAACAACAACAACAACAATAATAATAATTTGTGTATTTAAGAACATCCCCCAATCTCCCATACCTTGCCTAAAGCCCCAAAACCTAACTTGCAGACTCTTTTTCCTTTTGTTGAATCCATGTAGGAATTCAAACGTAGATGCCCCCTGGGATTATTCCCTCTAAGCCCTATCTGGCTCTCAGCTTCTGCCCAAGGCCTGGGACACTGATCTCTCCTTTTCCTTCCCACACAACACCAGTCTACCCCATGAAGGAAGTACTTGAGCTGACGCCCCTCTTGAGGTTTAGTTGCAAGCCTAGCCCCAATGGTGGCCTTCAGTTTTATTCCCCGTGAACCCACAAAATTCCAAATCTTCTCCTCACTCCCTTAACCCACAGAGGGAAGCCCTGGCTTTGGTCTTTGGACCTGACCCTCTCCATCCTCCACCTCTTGGGAAGACCACTCCTTGGCTAGTTTATCCTTTTCCCTGAGCCTTAAGCCCTGATACTATATCAAGCCTAGGGCCTGAGTATTGGTCTCCATGGCTAAGTCTTCTGGATGCCTCCCACTTGCTCTCATGCCTTGGCTCTCCTCAAGACACTGGGAATGTTTTTGAAGATATTGATGGGGGCAGGAGAGAAAAGAGATAAATAAGGCAAGCAAATAAGGAGGCAATGAGCGCACAAGGGCCCTTAGAGGCCATCCATTTGAACTCCTCACTGGACAAAATTTGAACTCCTCACTGGACAAATGAGGCAACTGAGGCCAAATGTAGGATCCAGCTTTTACACAATTTTTTATTGTGCTCTTTTCAATCTTGAGAACTTTTCAACAGTATTAAATATTCATCATAAACATAGCTTTTAATGGCACAAAGTATTTCATTCTATCACTGTACCATAATTTCTATCATCATTCCCACAATATTGGTTTGCTTTTCATTATCATAAACAATGTTAAAATTGACACAATCAATAAATATAAATGTATGACAATGTCTGATTATTTTTCTAGATTAGAGTCCAATGTGTGGAATTACTATGTCAGTGAATATGAATGCTTTTATGGCTAATGATATATATTGCCAATTTACTTTCTGGAAAGTTTGTGCAAACTTATATTCCTATTGACATAGCATGAGAGTGTTTATCTCAACATGTTTTTGTCAATACGTAAATTTTTTAAAATATTGGCTACTGATAATCATGAAAAATGGTAACACTTATTTTTATTTGCATTTTTGATTACAAATAGTGTTGAGCATTGTTATATGTTTATGAGCCATTTAAATATATTTTTCTATAAATTGTCTCTTATGTTCTTTGACCATATTGAAATTGAAATTCCAGTGTTTTGCAGTCAAGAAGGATGAACTTGAAGATTAAGCATGATAAGGTCAAAGGACAGAATTAACATAGAGCCATGACCTGGGAGGCAAAAGTACCAAGATCCAGTTTCAGATCAGCTACTTACTCACTGGGTTATTTAGGTAAAACCATTCTATGCGTTGGTCCTCAGTTTCCCAAATGAGCAAGTTGAGCTATATGAACTCTCAGTTAATGTAAGAGAAGGTCTTGAAAAGTTTACCTTTACTGAAATGAAAATGGTAGTATTTCCCACCAGGGTGGCTGTAAGAACTATTGCTTTTAACACATCTTGCTCTTTCCAGAGAAAAATGCTAAAGAAGTACAGATCACCCTGCTTTTGCTAGAGAAGATACTTCCCTAAGTTAGGGGTGACGCTGCTTCCCTACCTGCCAACTGGTGGCATTTCTTCCCTGAGGGGTTCGAAGAGTGGGTTGATGACTTCTATTAAGGTGGAAGAGGAACATTAAAGAGGTAAATTGAGTGTATCTTGACACCCCTCTATAAGATACCTGCACCTAGTATCAAGAGAGAACCATTTACAAATGTATTCAAAGGAAATCAAGGGTATTTGTTTCCAAATATCTTTCAGGAATGGGCTTTCAATAAGGCTCTCAGTTTGAAAATGAAGCAGAGACAGTATAATGCGAGGTTGCCTTGAAGTGCTTTCCTTTCTTTCTATCTGGCAAGTATCTCTTTCTCTTTCTTTTAGAGATAGAGTCTTGTTCTGTCACCCAGGCTGGAGTGCAATGGCATAATCACAGCTCACAGCAGCTTTGAATTCCTGGACTCAAATGATCCTCCTGTCACAGCCTCCTGAGTAGCTGAGACAACATGCATGTACTACCCTGCCTGGCTATTATTTTTATTTATTTTTTGTTGAGATGTGATCTCACTATGTTGCCCAGGCTGATCTCTAACTCTGGAGCTCAAGCAATCCTTCTATCTCAGCCTTCCAAAGTGTTGGCATTACAGGCATAAGCCACCATGCCTAGCCTCTGCTAGGCAACTATTTCATCGCTGCATGCATAGGTTTCCATTATAATCCCTCTTGTTAAAAATACTAGTCTTCAGAGACAAAAAAGGCAAGAAGCAAGGACAGTAGAATAGAAGGAGTAGCCACTGTTTTATTTTTGTCTTCCTGACAGCAGAGGTCTTTATTGTATTTGGTCCATAGTCAGTGTTTCACATTACTTCATGGTGTAGATTCCCCAAGTGGAGGTCCCTGTGCAGTACTTGGAGGGGCATGTGATAGGGGGAGATGAGCAGTACAGCTGGTCAGGCTTGGAAGGGGAAAAGGAGAGCTGGGGGCTCCTTAAAACCTATCAAGGGCCACAGTAAGGGATTGAGCATGGGCAGGGGGCTTATTCCCAACAACTCAGAACTCCATTGTATTGTATGGGCTTCAGTTTCCCTACCAGGCCCCTGGACAGGGTCACGATTGTTGGTTGGAAATCCAGTCACTCACGAGCCTAAAATATTTTAGGACTACGGCCTGGCCCTCTCACAGAGGACCCATTTCTCCCCCATTTCCTGGAAAAAAAAATTTCTTTCATGAAAACTTCCTGAAACTTCTGTGGGTACAGAAACCCACAAATTGATCAGCTAACAAAAGGGAAGGGGAGAGGAAACCAGAAACATTTTAGGGCCTGTTTCCCTCCCTACCCAGGTGTCTTCTCCCCCACACAGCTTGGCCCACAGCCTGGATGTCCCTGCCAGGGACTGCGACCCCACAATCATCTGGATATGGTCTTGACCCCTTTCCCCCACCCTGGTGGCTTAGTCCTATAAAGGAGCCAAGGCAGGAGGGAAAAACACTTGCTGCCTAATCCCATGCAGCTGCCCACAGACCCTCAGTTAGCAGCACTGAACAGGTTAAAAAAAACACATGAAAACACAGAAAATTCTAAAAACCCAGATAGAGCAATGATGTGGGGAGACAATGTGGTTGGGAGCCTTAGTAGCTCGCCTCCTTCTGCTAGGAGGGGGGACATTTGGGGGCCTCCCTTGGGCCTGGGAAGTAGCCACTGGGCCTCACAGGCAGTACTTGGGATCTTATATCTGTTGACCCAGGCCAAAGACCTGGCTGCTCTGGTTGGCACCCTGTGTGTAGCCCATCTGCAGGGACATGGAGTTGTCTCAATTGTCGGTTCCCAGCTTGTTGTCATAGATGTGCCTCCAGGTCCCAGGAGCTGTCATGCCCACCTGGCTGGCACACTTGTTTGTATCCATCTGGAGACTAACGGTCAGTTGATCCATGGGGGGCAGATATGGTTCTTGGGGTCAAAGAGATGCCCCTTCATGCTGTAAGCTGTCATGCTGGACTGGCTGGCACATTTATTTGTGCCTGTTTGGAGCCCAGTGATGTACTGGTCAGCCTTCATGGTGGTATCGTACAAGTTCTGCTCCTGCTTCTCTGAGTGTTTGATGCTAATGTCCACACCATTCTGTAGCCCCTTTGTCTTGGTCTTCCCCGCCAGGCCTAGAAGAGACACCTGCACATGTGTCATGTTCACACTCTCAAATAGATCATTGGCCTTAAACAGGTCCACAGGGTTCATGCCATAGCTAACCACGGTCTTGAGGAAGTTGGAGAGGTTTTCCAGCTGGTGCCAGTTCTGCATAGAGTGGTTGATTTTGGAGACTGAGCCTGTTGGAGCTTGCTCATGAGTGTGCATGAAATGATCCCTTCCTTCAGATCCTTCTGGAAGTTAGGGCCAATAGAGAAGCCCATGAGTCCCTTGATCCAACTGGGGAGCTCAGCCTCCTTCTGAGGGATGTATTTCGACAGAAGCTCATTCTTGACCTTGGCCAAGAGCTGTACAAGGGACCCTTGTTGAATTGTGTGGAGCTCATGGCTGGCAGGAGTGATTGGCAGGATGGGATGGGACAGCCAGGTAGACGTGGGGCTGGGATGCTCTGGGCTCTGCCACTGTTTAATTTGTACCGTTCTCTTAGCTGAAGCCTTGTTTGGGTTACAAAACATTAATGGTCTCACACAAAAATCAAAACTGCAGAATGTGCCCAAACATATTTTCTTAGAGTAGGCCAGATTTTTGTTCAATTGGTCAAGCTCTTGTGATAGAAGGAGCCCCATATTATAGCAATACCCACTGTGAAACATTAGCAGAGATACTGGCAAAACATAGTTTCAAGGAAGAGTGTTAACATGTGCTATAATTTGGCTATTTGACCCTCCAAGTCTCATGTTGAAATGTGATCCCCTATGATGGAGGTGGAGCCTAATGGGAGGTGTTTGTGTCATGGAAGGTGGATCCCCTATCAATGTCTTAGTACTGTCCTCCAGGTATTGAGTGAGTTCTTACTCTACTAGTCCCAGCAAGAACTGGATGTTAAAAACAGCCTGGCACTTCCTCCTTTTTCTTTTTCGTTTCTTTTCTTTCTTTTTTTTTTTTTTTTTGAGACAGAGTCTTGCTCTGTCACCCAGGCTAGAGTGCAGTGGCACGATCTTGGCTGACTGCAACCTCTGCCTCCCAGGTTCAAGCCATTCTCCTGCCTCAGCCTCCCAAGTAGGTGGGATTATAGGCGCCCACCACCATGCCTGGCTAATTTTTGTATTTTGTAGATATGGGATTTCACCATGTTGGACAGGCTGGTCTTGAACTCTTGAACTCAAATGGTTCACCTGCCTCAGCCTCCCAAAGTGCTGGGATTACAGGCATGAGCCACCATGCACTTTTTCTCTTCTTGCTTCCTCTCTCACCATGTGGTCTGCACACACTGGCTCCCTTTCTCCTCCCATCATGAGTGGAAGAATTCTAAGGCCCTCACCAGACACAGATGTTGGCACCATGCTTCTTGTACAGCCTGCAGAACTGTGAGCCAAATAAACCTCTTTTCTTTATAAATTACTCAGCCTGGGGTATTCCTTTATAGCAAGACAAATGGACAAGGACAACATGCTACTCCTTTTGAGGGAGGCCATGAAGCATAAGCAATGTTTTTTCTGTCTTCTTGGAATAGAACTAGATGTCAATTCATGTCCAATTTCTTCTTGGATATACATTTATGTATCTCTGATAATTTATGGTATTTTAATGCCTGTTTAATGAGCATCTAGAATGCAAACAGTCATGAATTTGATTAAAAAGACACAGTACCTGCCTTCTAGAAGCTTATAGTTCAGATCTTTACTGGATCCTTAACACCCTGGCCTGAACTACTCCTCCGAAGTGGGGTGAGGTGCCTTTTTCTGGACTTACCTAGCTCCTGGACATGTATATGCTACATTATTGTCATTGTCATGTTATATATCTCTACACTGAACTTTTTTTTTTTGAGATGGGGTCTTGCTCTGTTGCCCAGGCTGGAGTGCAGTGGCGTGATCTTGACTCACTGCAACCTCCGCCTCCCGGGTTCAAGTGATTCTCCTGCATCAGCCTCCTGAGTAGCACGCCACCATGCCCGACTAATTTTTGTATTTTTAGTAGAGACGAGGTTTCATCATGTTGGCCAGGCTGGTCTCAAAACTCCTGACCTCAAGTGATTTGCCCACCTTGTCCTCCCAAAATGCTGGAATTACAGGCATGAGCCACTGCATCCAGCCTCTACACTGAACTTTCTAAAGGCAGAAATTGTACCTTGTTTACTCTCAGATACTTGGCAACTATTTTAGAGGCTACCATGGAGACTAGCCAGCCAATATATAGGCATCAAATGAATGATCGAGTGCCCTTGTGAAGAAAGCAGGACAGACATTTTTATTTTCATTTTGCAGATGGGGAAACTGGGCTGCAGAGAGAGATTGACTTGTTCAAGGTCATAGAGAAAATTAGTAGCAGAATCAAAATTTGAACCAAGAACTTGACTCCTAGCCAAGCTTCTTCCAGAAAGAGTTGAAGTTTTAGAGGGGGAAAAACATAAACAACCCAAGAGAATGTTAGTTGTGTACATGGCGTGGGAAAAAGTGGTAACTTTCCCAATCTCAGTGGTTACAATGGAAAACTTTAGGGAAATTTTCAAGCGTCTTTGCACTGTATACTGGGACATTTTTTCATCATCAGATACCTACACTGTCATAATTTATTTCGCTCATGACTTATTTTGCCCAGACTTCCTGCCATCTCTGCTTTCCCTTCAGTTCATCCAAGAAATATTAGAGTTTTTCAAAGGGACTCACCTGGAAAAGTGCGGGAAACAGAAGAATGAAGAAAAAACGACAAGAAATCATAATGCAAAATGCCAAGAACCTGCACAGCCCAGAAGCCCTATGCTCAGAAGACTGGTATCGAGCCCTAAGACTTTGTACTTAGAATTTACATTGTACTTACATTACTATGGCTATGTAAATATTACTCACAGCTATGCCACATAATATATAATGATTACCTTTCCTTTCTTATAGCACCTTGGGTTTTTCCTGGAAGTAATAGCCATCATGATTTCATTTGGTTCATTTCATGTCTACCTATCTGATATGATTTGACTCTGTGTCCCCACCCAAATCTCATGTTGAATTGTAATTCCCCATGTTGTCAGCTTCCATGCGGTGTTGGGCCTGTGGGTGCACAGAAGGCAAGAACTGAGGGTTGGGAGCCTCTACCTACATTTCAGAGGATGTATGGAAACACCTGGATGTCTAAGCCGAAGTCTCCTGCAGAAGCAGAGCCCTTATGGAGAACCTCTACTAGGGCAGTGTGGAGGGGAAAATGTGGGACTGGAGCCTCCACACTGAATCCCCACTGGGCCACTGCTTAGGGGAGCTGTGAGAACAGAGCCACTGTCCTTCAAACCCCAGAACTGTAGATCCACTGACTGCTCGCACCATGCACATGTAAAAGCCTTAGGCACTGAACACCAGCTCGTGAGAGCAGCCATGGGAGCTGAGCTCTGCAGAGCCGCAATGGTGGAGCTGCCCAAGGCCTTGGGAGCCCATTCTTTGCATCAGAGTGGCCTGGATGTGAGAAATGGAGTCAAAACAGATTATTTTGGAGCTTTAAGATTTAATGACTGCCCTTCTGGGGTTTGGACTTGCATGGGACCTGTATTCCCTTTGTTTTGACCAATTTCTCCCTTTGGAAATAGGAGCATTTACCCAATGCTTGTACCCCCATTGTATCTTGAAAGTAACTAACTTGTTTTTTATTTTACAGGCTCATAGACAGAAGGGACTTGCCTTGTCTCAAGAGAGACTTTGGACTTGGACTTTTGAGTTAATGGTTGAATGAGTTAAGACTTTGGGGCACTGTTGGGAATGCATGATTGTGTTTTGAAATGTGAGAAGGACAAGAGATTTGGGAAAGACCACGGGAAGAATTACAGGGTTTGGCTCTGTGTTTCCACCCAAATCTCAATTTGAACTGTAATTCCCAATGTTAGAGGAGGAACCTGGTTGGAGGTGATTGGATCATGGGGATGGATTTGTCCTTTGCTGGTCTTGTGATAGTGAGTGAGTTCTCACAAGATCTCATTTTTTAAAAATGTGTAGCACTTTCCCCTTCACTTTCTCTCTCCTGCTCCAATGATGGTAAGACATGCTTACTTCCCCTCTACCTTCCACCATGACTGTAAGTTTCCTGAGGCCTCCTAGCCATGCTTCCTGTACAGCCTGCAGAACTGTGGGTCAATTAAACCTCTTTTCTTTGTAAATTACCCAGACTCAGGTAATTTTTTATAGCAGTGTGAGAACTGACCAATATACTTCACTAATTATTCCCCCCAATTTCTTCCAGAACTGTAAATTTATGTTGTGTATTGACATGGTATTGACATGTATTTCTTTGAGTTTTATTATCTGTATTGGCATGGTTCTTTTTTTTTTTTTTTTTTTTGAGACGGAGTCTCGCTCTGTCACCCAGGCTGGAGTGCAGTGACGCGATCTCGGCTCACTGCAAGCTCCGCCTCCCGGATTTACACCATTCTCCTGCCTCAGCCTCCCGTGTAGCTGGGACTACAGGCGCCGCCACCTCGCCCGGCTAATTTTTTGTATTTTTTAGTAGAGACGGGGTTTCACCGTGTAGGCCAGGATGGGCTCGATCTCCTGACCTCGTGATCCACCCGTCTCGGCCTCCCAAAGTGCTGGGATTACAGGCTTGAGCCACCGCGCCCGGCCGGCATGGTTCTTTTTTAGCTTTATGCTATTGGAGTTTTCCATAGGTTCTTGAATCTGTAGGTTTATGTCTTCTGCCACTTTTGAGTTTTCACCCAATATTTCTTTGGGTATGCTTTTAGCCCCACTCTTTCTCTTCTGAAATTCTTGTGATACAAATATCAGGTCTTTAGTTGTTGTCCCTAAGGCTCTGTTAATTTTTTTTTTCAGCCTATTTTCTCTCTGCTGTTTAGACTGAAGAAATTCAATTGATCTGTCCCCAAGTTCACTGATTCTATATTCTGTTATGTCCACTCTTCTATGAAGCCTGTCCAGCAAGGTTTTTATTTGTTATTTTATTTTTAATTTCTATAGTTTTCCTTTGGTCATTTTGTATAACTTCTACTTCTTTGCTGAGCTTTTCTACTTTTTCATTTGTTTCATGAGAATCTGTAATTACTTATTGGACTATTTTTCTGATGTTGCTTATTGTGTTAGTATGCCCTTGTCAGTTCTGCTGGATCACCTGGTATTTTTGGTAGAGGAAAGGATTCTCTGGCCTGAAGTGACAGAGACCATTTCCTGAGCTGAGCTGGATCACTTGTTGTGGCAGGGATACCCTTGGCTTTTGCTCTGGGACTCCTAGAGTCTCTAGGGAGAGGGTGAGTCTCATGCACAATGGTGAAGAAGAACATTTCTCTTGGCTGCAAATTGTCAAAGGAGTTTCAGATTAATCCCATCTGGTGATGCTGCTAACCTCCCTAGTGTTGTTGATTGAGCTCCCATTTAATCCTAGGGAGGAATAGGCTGCCTTCTGTTGTTAGATTGGGGGTTGGGAAACATCATGTCTAGATGACTTTTTCATTATATTATATGTCATTATCCTTATATTGACATATTACTATATTACATTAATTATGTTAATATAATCTTCCCTTAATTACATTAGATTTTGTATATTAATGCAGTCACTTCAGACTGTGGGTAACTCTATCATCCCTTTCTTCCAGGGACAAAAACCTGAATGAGAGGTCCTGTACTTAGGGAGGTGAATGAACTGAAATTGATCACACAGTGTCTCCTCCAAGAAGCTGGGGCTTGTTAAAACTATTCATGAAAAATAATTCCATGAGTGTTTACACTTAAGGTAAGCTCTATTTCTTCAGAAGGCCTCAGGAGAAGAAAGGAAAGTAGGATGTTAAGAGACAGCAGTAAAATAAGATAAGAAAATTATCTGGTGGATGAGGGCACATTTTGAAAAGAGCTTTTCACATAAGATGTGCATGACTCTGGTTAAGCCAAGCTCCTTCCTGTATGCATTCATCAGTTTGAGGTTGTGATTTTCTGCATGCAAACACCCAGCACAACTTGGAGCATGTATAAATCTGCCTCATCCCCCTAACCCTGTTAAAGCTTAAGTCTGAGTATTATACTTGTTGAGCTAAGCAGAGTTGAAACAAGAACAGGATACCCAGAAGAGCAAGTCTATTCAAGGAAGTCCCTCTCTTCCCCTTCCCTCCCATCCCCTTCCCATTCTTTTTTCTTTCTTTTCCTTTCTCTTTTCTTTTCTTTCTTTTTTTCACTCATTCGTTCTTTCTCTCTTTCTCTCTTCTTTCTTTCACAGGGTCTTGCTCTACCACCCAGGCTGGAGTGCAGTGGCATGTTCATGGCTCACTGCAGCCTCGACCTCCTGACTTCAAGTGATCCTCCCACCTCAGTATCCCAAGTAGCTCGCACTACAGGCACGCACTACCATGCCCAACTAATTTATTTTTTGTGGAGATGGGGTATTGCTATGTTGTCAAGGCTGGTCTTGAACTCCTTGGCTCAAGCAATCCTCCTGCCTCAGCCTCCCAAAGTACTGGGATTATAGGCGTGAGCCATCATGTACAGCCCTTCACTGAAGTCTTCATAGTCTGAAGGCAGTGGTTTGAGACTGGAGATCAGAAAACTGAGGAAAGCTACATGGACACTAGAAAAAGTACATGGAATAAAGAATTTTCTTGGTAGCAAGCCAAGAAGTTAATGGTTTTCAAAATGCTTAGAAGATTTGTAGGTGGGAACTGGATGACTGACATCTCCACAGACACTTAAATATGGCCATGATATATCAGCATAAATTTTTACCATGAATAGATTGTAGGTAAGACATGCAACAACTAGATAAAGCTCAAAGGTGGAAGAAAACAGGATGTACCACTGAATGGGTTGGCAGTGGAGAAAGGCTTTGGAAGACACACCCTATCCTTGCCATGTGACTCACCAGAACTGACACGAGAAGATGAGGAGGGTGCCAGGTCAGTTTGGTAAAGTTTTTAGGGGTGCTGAAGAAATGCCCCTTTTTTTCCAACCAGCCTGGCCTCTTCATAAGACTCCCCACTCCTCCCCTTGTCCCCTCCTCTTCCCTATACTTGGCCCCTCCTCCTACTCTCCACTACCCTATGACAATGTCCTGATGGGATTTTGTGATGTCTAAGCCCCTCCCAACAGGCCTACCATTGGCTGGGTAGTGGCTTGCTGGCCAATCAAAGCTTAGGGGTGTGGCTCATCATTGTCCTGGAAGGGTTATATATAGGGAGGCCAGGTGACCTGGAGAAGACAGTTGAGAGAGGCTGATGTGGTGAAGATGGGCAGCAAAGCACAAGCCTCCAACCCAGTTGTTGAGGGGCAACTACCCACAACACCAAAGAGGTGAGGAAGAGAAAGGCCCCCTCTCAACCAAAGTTCAGAAGCCCTCTGAAGGTGAGTGGTGCACCCAGGCTCCTCCTTGACTTCCCCTTGACTCTTCCCTGTCTTCCCCTTTACTCCTCCCTCCCAAGACACCTTACCCTGTCCTCGCCTGGCACAACCCCCACCTCAGCCTGCACCCTTCTCATGAAGTCCCTGTTCCCACCCCTCCCCCATCCTCTTCCGCCAAACCAGTGCCCTTCTGTGATCTCCCTGTTGTCCTTCCAGATTCGCAAGAAAACCCGGAAGGGAAAAGAGACTCTTTGAGGGAGTTCCAGGAAAAAAGCCACTCCCCAAAGACCGCCGCTTCAAGAAAACCTAAGGAAGGGAGAGGGCCAACACTATCCAGCCACTCTGACCAGCTGAACAAGGAACTCAATCAAAAGGAGCCACAGCAGGACCAAGAAAGCGAGGAGACTTCCACCATCTCCAGTGTCTCCCTGGACAGCCAGTAATTTCAGGGCAAGTTCAGAGGCCTAGATCTATCTGAGAGGTCTCCAGAGGTCTAACCCTAGAGAAATAGCCAAAAGGGTCTATGGTACATTTTACACACCACAGGGCACCCCCCCATGGTGATGAAAATAAAATGAACCTGTTGTAAAATGATTTGAGTGCCCGCATGTTCTAGGATGGTGGGGAGGGAAGAGGTGGTGTGTGAGAAGGGAGGGAGGTGGGTTTTGCGGGATTGGGGTCAGACTGACCGGTCCAGAATTAATCAGACAAGGAGGATAAGGACTGTGTCAGGACTGAGCACTGGAGACAAATTTCCACTTAAGAGGCTGGCTCTGCTTCTTGTGAGGTTTCTTTCACAAGGACAAAGGTCAGCTCAGCACTCCTGGGCTACATGCTTTAACCCTGAGGGACTGGGACCAGGCTTGCAACTTTGTTCTCTGGCCCCTTGAGGTTAAGCACCCGCTGTGATGGAGGGGCCAGAGTGTTTGTGTTGTGTCCATGGCAACAACACTGTGATGGGGGCTGCTGGCAGAAGTGCTCCAGCAGGAGCAGAGGCCCCCGTGTGTGAGCACATGCAGAGTGGCAGGGGACCCCATGTACGTGTGTAGGCGGGACAGTGTGGGAGGCTGCAGGTGAGTGCATGGTGGTGAGGCAAGGCTGCAGGTGCAAGGTGGTGGGGGTCCATCTGCAAAAGTTCTCTGACAGTTGGGCAGGGTCTGCCAGCAAAAGAGCTATGGCAGTGACTGCTGGGAAGCTGAGGCTGAGCTGCAAACGGGTGTGGCCAGGCAGGGACCTTGGTAGATGTCAGCAGACAGGGGGGCACTCAGATCATACTGGCCCCATCCCACAGCTAAGACAGCCTTGCTCTGTCCAGGTCCAGCAGCTAACAAAGGCTAGAGCCAACTAGAGGAGTATGGAGAATCTTGAGAAGTGGGCATCCATGGCCATGTTCCACTGCAGCCGTTCCTGCGCCAAACCCTCCGGGCTCCATGCAGGCTGCAGTTGTGTCTCTGCCAATTCTCCAGGAAGTTCTCCCTGCCAGTTCAGATGACCATGGTGGTTGTGGGGTCTCCCACAGCTAGAATATCAGGGGTTTGTGGCAAAAGTGGGCTACTCCATGCCCATTTCACTCACCCCTTCCCTAAGAGGTGCTCAGGGGCAGGAACTAAATACCGCTTCTTGGCGACCCTGTGCAGGGTTCCCAGCTTCCTTCTCTTTCAGCTGGGGGTCTGCCTCTTCCCTCTGTTTACTCTCAATGCCTTCTTTCTGAAGATCTGTTTGGAGTGTGCTGGTCTATTTGATGATGTCTGGTCTCTCTCAGTGAGAGAAACTCTTCCTGGCTGTATCTATTGGCCATCATGGCTCTCCCCCTCTCCCTTCATATTTTGAATGTCCAAGATATTATTCTTCGTTTCTAAATGCTCCTTTTAATGCCCTCCTTGTCCTAATTTATACATGAATATTATCTTGTGTCTTTGATGACATTATTTGTAGATTTCTTTGAAGTTTTATTTTGTTCCCTGCTGTGTCTCTATTTCATTCAATTTTCCTTTTTTTTGTTGGTTACTATGTTTGCTTTTGGTCTTGTTTTTCATGTAAGCAACTTTCCTTACATATCTCATAATTCTTGGCCCACTGTCCAAGAAATTGCAGTGGAATTGGTGGATCATATAGTTACTCTTATTTTTAGTATTCTGAGGAGCCTCCAAACTGTTCTCCATAGTGATTGTACTAACTTACATTCCCACCAACAGTGTATGAGGGTGTTTTTTTCTCTACATCTGCACCAGCATTTGTTGTTGCCTGTCTTCTGGATAAGCCATTTTAGCTGGGGTGAGAAGATATCTCATTATAGTTCTGATGTGTATTTCTCTGATGATCAACGACGTTGAACACCTTTTCATGTGCCTGTTTGCCATTTGTGTATCTTCTTTTGAGAAATGTTTATTAAAATATTTTGCCCATTTTTTGTTGGATTATGAGATTATTTTCCTATAGAGTTGTTTGAGCTCCTTATCTATTCTGTTTATTAATCCCTCATCCTCAGAGGGGTAGTTTGCAAATATTTTCTCCCATTCTGCAGATTGTATCTTCACTTTGTTGATTGTTTCCCTTGCTGTGTAAAATCCTTTTAACTCAATGTGATCTCATCGGTCCATTTTTGCTTTGGTTGCCTGTGCTTGTGGGGTATTACTAGACATTTAACTTTCAAACTTTTGTTCTTACATTTCTGTTCCAGACCTGTAGTTCTATAAAATCTTTGGTTAATAGTAATAAAAATATCTGGCTTCCTGTATAAAGTGATTATAATGGATTGGCTTGACCAAAGTTTAAAATATCCCATCATAGGGGTTTCTGATGTTTACAAAAACCCTGCAAGGCAGTATAGTGCAATGAGAAGAGTACTAGGTTGTGAGTCAGTAGACATGTAGCTTAGTTTTAGCCAAAAATCCCTGTGTCACCTGGGGCATGTCCCACGCCCTCTTTGCTTCTGAAGTCCCTTCTGTAAAAGGAGTTGAAAGTAGATGCTTACCAAGATATCTCAGTGCTCAGAGACATTCAGAATTCTATTAATAGAAATACTTTTATATGTGTTAGGTTACTGGGCTATTTGGTATTCGATAGTCTGGGACTAAAATGTAAAACCAAAGGTACACTGTAAGTAAATCTGGCCCCTTTTAAAGTTAAGTTATATTTAAAACTTGGTCAGACAATAACTTAAACTGAAGAATTTAGTGGTTGTGAAAAGTAATTTTTAAAGTAGAAAAGTGTCACGTTTTACTATCCTCTGGCACAATCAGAAAAATGATACCTAGAAGTGGAAATTGATTTGTTTAAAATTGAGATAAATACAAAATTGCCATAGCCATAGAGAGACCCAGCATCCAAATAATAAATCCAGTACTTCAGAATATACCAATTAGACTGTATTCAGAGCTCTGCACTCTCTAGTTATAGAAATAAAATAATCTCCACATTCACCTGTAGATATATCAATACATGTGTTAAAATTGATGTGGCTATGTAATTGAAAAGTCTGAAGTCTTTTTGGTCTTTAATCTTATTTTTGTGTTCATTTACAGACACTCTCAAAGTCAGATTTTAATTCTGTTCTGTTTCTTCTATTTCAACTAGTTTACTAGCTGCAAAGAAGCGTCTTCAGAGGAAGGATAATGTAATTCTTACATATTGCTAAAATGAAGAATTCAACATTACTTTAGAACTTCTGTGTATGATTGATTCTGAGGAAAATATTAGGAGTCAAGTGAAGGTGATATTTTTCAAGAGAGTGATTATGACAAATTTAACACAGTATTAAAATATCAGAGAAAAGGGAACATTCTGTCTTTTTTAAGGAGTAGATCCTAAATTCATTTCACAACAAAGAAATGCGTGACTTGATCAGAAATGTTAATATGAAAAGTAGTAGAATTTACTAAATGATGATTGTTTTCTCCAGTCTTCATAGTCAGACTCTAAATTATCCATGTGGATAACTTCTGTATTCAATCAACTTATTCAGCAAAAATCATTTCTAAAGGGTTTGTGTTGGACTATTTTATCTTCAGATTCTATAAATATCATAGTGCCTAACACAGGTATGGTCAACTAGGTAGTTACTTTGAATCCAGATAAAAGGAGAGTTCAATCCTTAAAATGTGAAAATAAACTGTAAGATGGGCATAGTAATATCACTGTTATTTCTGGGTGAGTCAGTATCATTTTCTTACTATATCATGCTCATCATATGTAAAAGTGTCTCTCCTATATCTAATCTGAGGTCTCCCAGGCTGTATTTCTGGTTTATTAGCAGGCATGAGACAACAGTGTTTTTTGTCCATAATAATGTCTGAATGATTCCACATGAAAATATAACCCAATATGGTGTTTTTAAGTGAAGTAGGATTTTAGAAATCTGACCTAATGTCTTATTTTACAGATTTGGAAATTTGAAGTCCAAAGAAATTTAGAGACCAGAGTGAGTTTCCATAGTAATTAGTAACTAATCTGTGACTCCTCCCTCCCAAGCTAGGATCTCTTCTACCACATGTCAAAAATAAGAACTTTTCAGATAAAATTACAAATATCTCTAAGTTTTTCTTAACAATTTCTTTTCAATTCTACTCTCTTTTCTATCAAAAACTATGCTGGACTGCATCTTTTCCACAAAAACTTTGTAGATAGTTAGCTCATAGAGGCTTGTACCATGAAGTAAATCCAGTGCCTAATGGAAATGATTGGCTATAGAAGGTACTTAGTTGTGTTTTTTTGTTGTTTTGTTTTGTTTTTTGAGACGGGGTCTCGCTCTGTTGCCAGGGTGGAGTGCAGTGGCGCCATCTCAGCTCACTGCAACCTCCGCCTCCCAGGTTCAAGTGATTCTCCTGCCTCAGCCTCCTGAGTAGCTGGGACTACAGGCTTGTGCCACCATGCCCAGCTAATTTTTGTATTTTTAGTAGAGACGAGGTTTCACCATGTTGGCCGGTATGATGTCAATCTCTTGATCTCGTGATCCGCCCACCTCGGCATCCCAAAGTGCTGGGATTACAGGTGTGAGCCACCGCACCCGGACAATTTTCTTTTTTATATTGTTTTTTCATATAGCAAACAAACAGGTAATTGTCATTATTTTCAAATAAGGCATGACAGCTGGGAAAAATCACCTGCTTTTTAATTTGAAAAGTAATTTTTTTAGTCATTTTCAGTTAACAATTTGGCAATGTGTATTAAGGAACATAAGACTTTTCTTGACTTAATTCCATTTTTTGACTCTAAGGAAATAGTATTATGCATACCATTTCTTTGACGCTATTCTAAAGCAATAGTTTTATGCACAAAGATGTTTAAAACATCATCCTTAATTATAAAAAAAAACGTAGGGAGCGAATATGCAAAGTTTACCTACTTCCGTCCACATGGCTGGACAAACAGCACCTACTGCCTGTGATTCAGCAGTAATTTGATGTATTTAGGGCCTTTTGAGCATTCATTTCCATTCTCATCTCCTGTGGAACAACTCAAAAAGGACCCTTGCCCCTTTGTTCATTTCAAAATAGATTGATTTGCATTTGAGAGAAGATGCAGAAACAACTTAAATGTATAATAGTAGAGCTATTTTAACATAAATTATTGAATCTCCATATAACTTGTTATTATGCAGCCATTAAAATCAGGTTGTATAATTTTATTTATTAACACGAAGAACTTTATTATAATGGTAACTTCTAAAATCAGAAGATAAAATTGTACGTACGATATGGTCTCAATCATGTAAAACAAACATCAATAAAAGGGAACATGCCAAGATAGTATTGATGATTACCTCTGCTTAATGAGACTTTTTGGAAACTTGTTTTTCAAACTTTTTATTTTTCTACAATAAGTATGTATTGCTTTTATAATCATAAAAAGAGACAAGATGATGTATGTTCAGTTGTTCCAAAATGATTAAAATAAAGTACTTGAAAAATAATAGTGAAAAAGACTTTGTTTTCTTTCTCATGCATTATTTATAAGGAAAGTAATTCCTATCAGTCTCTGTTTTCAAAAATCACAATGCGTACTCTTCACACAGTTGCCAATACAATGCTGGCGTAATATTGGTAAAAAGCACAAATGATAATTCCAGAGACCTCTCTGTTGATTAACTGATCCTTCGAAATTGCTAAGTTCTAATGAAAGGGTCACTTACTCTCCAACAAAAACAACATTTTGTCTATGTCCTCTAATTTCACACAATGAGAGTGTAATTTAAATACACATGGTTTTGACATTTTCAATCTAGTTTGAAGAAGTATTATGTAAATATTTTGAATATTCAATTTAAATTTCAACATAATGGAGTAGCACCTATTTAACAACCATACTGTTCCACATGGGGACAAAGACAACTTTCACAAGTTTTAATTGGTAGGTACCATTTTGTACAGAAAGGTTACCTTCATTTGAATAGTCTTTGTATTTATGTGGTACTGGCTGCCTTAATAACTCACGAATCAGCAGATGGATCATCTGTTCCCATTTGATAGATACTTCTCCCAGATGCAGATTAAGATTAATCTATTTTGAAATGAACAAAAGGGCAAGGGTGCTTTTCGAGTTGTTCCACAGGAGATGAGAATGGAAATGAATGCTCAAAAGGCTCTTTATATATCATGTTGCTGCTGAATCTTAGGCAGTAGCTGCTGTCTGTCCAACCATGTGGATGGAGGTAGGTAATTCAACCTTGCATATTTTCTCCCTAAATTCTTTTTGTGATTAAGAAGATGCATTTCCAAAATGGTAGGTTGGCAGTGTCTGGGTAGCAATAACTGGCAGAGAAATAGTACACACATCCTACTTCCTGCACCTCATTCTACCTCATTCTTATAGAAGGCACCAACTAATCATCAGGCTTGATCTAGCCCTGTTCTGGCCCTTCCATTCTGTAAGTTGTCGTTTTAGCATCTCTTTCCCCTCAGCTACCCAGTCTTTATCTTCATGCATCATCTCCTCCCTCTGTGTTCTATTCCAACCTTGTAACTGCTCATATAATATCTTTCTTTCTCATTTCGCAGGATGAGACCCTTCCAGGTCTCTGATTTGCTTCTGCTTTCATTCCTTGGAAACTGGTATTGATTTACCTATGGCCCTGACCTCTAGCCCCTTCCCCCTCACCCGACACACGGCTCTTGTGTAGAGGCTCCCTACAGAGCTTTAGGCAGAGCTGGCTTCAAACATCTGCTGAAATTAGCCCTTCACATTTTACCATTGACCAGAGCTAAGACTAGTTCAAATAAACAAATAATTAGAGTTAAAAGAGATATGTGGATGTTCAACAACAAACCAATATGCAACGTTATCCAGAGGGGCCGTCTAAATTAAAGCTTATTTTACCACATCAGTAGGGAAGTATATAATTTGAAAAATTCAGAGGGAATCATTTTCTACTCTCGTGCCTGACGCTAAACATTATCCAGTCCCCCAGTCCAACGTTGCATATTAACCCGTTTTCAAGTATTGGGTGTGAATAAATACTGCTTTCAGGTAAGTGAAGGACACAAAACTCCGTTTCCTGTAAGGCAAAGCTGATTGCACACCCTTCAATGTAAAGTCAGGAGGTTTTAGGAAATCGGGCTCGAACATTTTGTTAAGTCTTGCACATTTTTGTTAAGGCGCTGTTTTTAGGGTCCTATTGCTTGCATGCACAGGACAGCTTATAGCTTTTGAGATGCATGTTAAAATCGGATATTCTCTCTCTGGTAGATCATTAAGTGATTTATTACTGGAGGGGTTCAGAAATACTGAAACAGTATCACCGAGAGTTTCCACCCCTCACAATGTAGATGTGGGGCTTGAGGAGTCAGCAAATGACTCAGCAGACAGTGAATATTAGCAAGCTCATCAACTATTTTCTCCTAGCCCCAAAAGCCAAGAAGCTAATCCCTTGTTTCCCAGGCATGGTGGGCCTTACTCTCTGGTTCTTAGTGATTGAGATAACTAAAATTTGTTTGTATTTTCCAGCCAGAAGTCATTCCACTTAATGCTTTCAATATGGAAACACTCTGGTTAAGGCACTGAGCAAAATTTAAAATAATTGTTGAGTCTTCAAAATTAAAGTATAAACAAAAAAGCAATTTTAAGAATTTTTAAATCCTTCTTCCTGGTTCTGAAGGCTTTCCCTGAGGCTGACATTAGGCAGGGCTTGGTCATTTTCCTTCAGGGAAGAACCACTAAGTCAAGCTCCCCAGGAGATTTTTTTGTTTGTTTTGGCTTGAATAGTCATGAGTTTCCTCCACGGTCAAACATTACAGATTCTTAATTTTAAAATTATAAAGTAATGGTAAATCAGGCTAAGAAAGGATGAAGTTTCACATTTTGGAGCTAGCAAGGTGACCTTTGCTAAGTAATGTATGTGAATAAGTTGAAGGAGGTAAGGCAGACAAGAAACAGGTGAACCATGGAGACCTGGTTCTCAGGTAAATTTACCTCATCCATTTCAGGTAAGTAGCATCCTGTTTGCATATCATTCACATGTCTTCTTTGGCACAGACTTCTGGTAAGTGTTTTCCCATCTTCATATATGTTGGTAAATGAAATAATGAAAGTATTTCATTGGAATGGAAATAATAAAAATGCCTGTCTTTTGAAATACTCTTTAAACTTAACTTCTGAATGTTTCAGAATAACTCTTAGCCTCTTCTAGGATTTCTGAGACTTGACTACATTTTTGAACAACTGATTATAGGTTTTCCAGAATTTTAGGGAGTTAATATGTACATCAATTGCCTAGAGTATATTTGCAGATTATACTGCAGCATTATCAAGCAATCAATCCACATTTACTGATATTTTCACAGCATGCCCAACAGTAGGACAGCACTGAAAAATAGCAGGCCTTATCCCCATTACTTGCAAAACGAAATTACAATCTGGCTGGAGAAGTAAGTCTTAGAGAATGTTTATAACCATGAATAGCTAATTCAATACAAAAAAAGATATACAACACAGGATTGATATTAAAGGTAGCCAGAGAAGGGCAAAAATCAGGGCTAGGCAAAATGAGTCAGGGTTTAATTGAGGAGGTGAAGCTTGAGTGGGATTTAAATGAAGCTGAGATATAGACACAGAAAGAACACAGTTATATCAATAATCTGAAAACAATGATGCTCCCTTCTTTTTACAAAAGCTTCTTTCTATGATCGCACCACTGCATTCCAACCTGGGAGACAGAATAAGACCCCATTTTAAAAATAAATAAATAGGCCGGGAGCAGTGGCTCATGCCTGTAATCCCAGCACTTTGGGAGGCCAAAGCAGGCAGATCACCTGAGGTCTGGAGTTTGAGATCAGCTGGCCAACATGGTGAAACCCTGTCTTTACTAAAAATACAAAAATTAGCCAGGTGTGGCGGCGGGTGACTGTAATTCCAGCTACTCGGGAGGATAAGGCAGAAGAATCACTTGAACCCGGGAGGTGGAGGTTGCAGTGAGCCGAGATCGTGCCATTGCACTCCAGCCTGGGCAACAAGAGTGAAACTCTGTCTCAATAATAAATAAATAAATAAATAAATAAATAAACAAACAAATAAATAAAGCTTCTTCTGACTCGAAACTGGAAGGTAGAAAAAAAGATAAAGTGCATTTTGGCCAGGTGCAGTGGCTTGCCCCTGTAATCTCAGCACTCTCGGAGGCCGAAGCTGGCAGATCACTTGAGCCCAGGAGTTTAAGACCAGCCTGGCCACATGACAAAACCCCATCTCTACAAAAAATAAAAAAAGTAGGAGTCCGGCATGGTGGCACATGCCTGTAATCCCAGCTACTTGGGAGGCTGAGATGGGAGGATCACCTGAGCCTAGGAGGTCAAGGCTGCAGTGAGCCATGATTATGCCATTGCATACCAGCCTGTGCAGCAGAGTGAGAGCCTCTCTCAACAACAACAACAAGTACAACAACAACAACAAACAGAAAAGAAGAAAAAAACAATGGTGCATTTCATTTGATTAATGTGTAAACACCAACTTCCCCAGCCCAAACCATGAATTTCTTTTATCAAATAGCTCTGAAATGTTGCTGCTGAAGTATTTCTGATGAAATGCTGCTAATAAAATATACTGTTTTGTGTATAGTAGATATTCAAAGTGTTTTTATAGAATTAAATTGAGAAGTAAAGATACTAGCTTAATTCCTCTGGTTAAGAATAATTTTGTGGAGGCCATGTGCGGTAGCTCATGCCTGTAATCCCAGCACTTTGGGAGGCTGAGGTGGGTGGATCACTTGAGGTTGGGAGTTTGAGACCAACCTGGTCAACATGGTGAAACCCTGTCTCTACTAAAAATACAAACATTAGCTGGGTGTGGTGGTGGATGCTTGTAATCCCAGCTACTCAGGAGGCTGAGGGAGAATGGGTTGAACCCAGGAGGTTGAGGTTGCAGTGAGCTGAGATCACGCCACTGCACTCCAGCCTGGGAGACAGAGTGAGACTCCATCTCAAAAAAAAAAAAGAATAATTTAGTGGAGAAGGGACTCAGCTTCATAAATATTCAGTAAATAATGCAAGAGCACAAATTTATTGATAGCGATATAGTTGTTTCTTAGTTGCTAATAGATATAGATAATGTATATATAACTTTTTTTAAAAAATTATACTTTTATTTAGCAGATAAACTGTGCCCTAAATACATGACTTGTATAAAATATAGTAGAATTTAAAAGGATCATCTGCATGCTGTCTTAAAAATCAAATATTAACAAATATATTTGGTTAAACTTCATTCAAAATACTTGAAACTATGTAGCTGAATTAATACTGATTAACAAGTTTATTGACTATAAGCAGCAAAATCACCATGACAAAAAACTGCCAAAAATATGTCTTTTCTCCAACCAAGGTGTTTAATAACTGTTGTTCCTCTTACGTCTAAGTAGAAAATTCAGCATGAAAAAATGACATCAAGTTTTAAATTGGCTTTTAACTGCTTTCTGACAAAAACATAGACGTGATAGTGAATGAGGCAGCCTTTTAATTTTCCTCATTTCTTAAAATCTCCATAAAGTCATCTCTTTATTTTATAATATTCATTTTACTGTGCTCTATTCATTCCCAGAATAATTCATATGGTGTGTAAAACTGTAACAAGTAGCTTTATGCGTAGGCTCACCCTCCCCACCCCACTTTGGAGATTATGATCAGGAAGGAGGTGGCTGTTTCAAAGGTTGTGCTCACATGTGTCCGCACTGTTTTCCAAGGACTGACTGGCCTTCTAATAGAATTAGTCATTCAATGTGTAACTATAACATAGAGAATCAAGATATCTTATTTCTCTCAATGTTGCATCCCTAGGGCTTCCAAATTCTTCCTTGAGTTCCACAGTTTTCCTTAGCTCCCTTTGTTAACCTGTCTTTGTTTTAGTCCTTCCTCATTTATGCCTTCATGATATATAGAACCACTGGACAATGCATTCATTTTTTTTTCTGGTTTTTGCTTTTCATAAATGTTTTCGATCTTCTCCCATTGAATTTTGTCAATATTATAGAATCTGTTAACTGCAACAACAAACAGTCCTAAACTTCACTTCATCTGTTCTCATTAATTAGTGTTCTAATTCGATTTTACTCCACATAGTATTCCTCTCCGTGTTTTACAAAATCATGTTTTAACCTTTTGCTTATATGTACTCTTCTTTCAAATTTAGAAAAAAAAATTTATTAAAAAAGATGGAATCTCTTTTGAATATATAACAAATTCAGATACTGCTAAACCTACAATTAGGTAATTGTGAGCAAAATTAGCTACCAGCCGTTCATGCTAAAGTAACAAGTGTTTGCCTGTGTCAGTAATTATTTCTACATAAAATTTTGCACTTTTGCATTTTGACAATTAATTAAATCATGCAGTTAAATTATACGTGATAATTAGTCATGAAAGAACAAAATGCAAATAAAGAAAACTTAGAAAAAGCAGCCCTCATAAAGAGTAAGCCACATATGAAGATAAGCCTATTGAGCAACCATCTAAAATACCTTTTTACAGAACTAATTATACAGTTAAGGTGAGAGATATACTGAGAATTGTCTGCCTTTGTGCTGCATATTCTGGCATCCTTCAAGAATCCCAAGAATCCCTGGTGATGCGACAGGTTTGGATGTCCCTGAATGCTCAACTGTTTCTCTCTGGATGCTTTCTGCCCCTTTCTGCTTCAAAATACATTGTCTCTGGGAAGTGACTTGTCATCTCTCCCAATACCCTCTCCTCCCTGATCTGGCCATGGGTTCTAGGCACTGTTCTAGGCACTGGAGATATAACAGTGAACAAAAGAAAGCCCCTGCCCTCAGGGAACTGACTTTCTATAGGGAGGAGACAGAACAAATACACAAGTAAGTACGTGCAATTTTAGGTAGTGATAAATTCTATCATGAAAAGTAAAGAGAAGGGAACTGAGATTGAGAATTGAAGCTTACTGTAGTGGTTGTTGGAAAAGGCCTCTTTAAGGAGACAGTATTTTATCAGAGACCTGCAAGAAGTGAGGTGGTGAGTTATTTAAACGTCTTGCAGGGATTACCTTTCCAATGAGAAACCAAAAGGTGAAGCCACCAAAGTGAAAACATACTTGTTTCAATGACCAGAAAGGGTACCAGTGTGTCTGGGGGAGAGAGGGTGAAAGGAGAGTAGGATGAGTCCAGAAAGGTATCAGGGACCAGAACATGTAAGGTTTTGTAGGCTACAGTAAAGACTTATTTCGGATTTTACTCTGAGGATACTGGGAAGCCAAGGGTGTTTTTTTTTTTTGTTTTTGAGACAGGGTCTTACTCTGTTGCCCAGGCTGGTGTGCAGTGGCACGATTACGGCTTACTGCAGCCTTAATCTCCCAGGCTTAGGCGATCCTCCCACCTCAGGGAGGGTGAGACTACAGGCACATGTCACTATGCCTAGCTATTTTTTTAAAATTTAATTCTGTAGAGATGGGATCTTACTATGTTGCCCAGACTTGTCTCAAACTCCTGGGTTCAAGTAATTCTCTTGTCTCAGCCTCACAATGCCCAGTCCAAGGGTGGGTTTGGAACTGTAAAAACAAATCACCAAATTGAGAGGTTTTTAATGGGCCAGGCACTTAACCCCATCCAACTGCAAGAGAAGCTTAGTTCCAAAGTTCTGGTGACAGAGAAGGAGCATGTTTAATATGCTTTGTCCTCTGTATTCGTTGTCTACCTCTCTACTGTGGCATAAACAGTTATCTCAAAACTTAATGTCTTAACACATATTCATTATCTCACAGTTTTCATGGATCAGTTGTTCTGGTGTGATTTAGATGGGTTGTCTGATTTTAGAATCTCTAACAAGGCTGCACTCGAGGTGTCAGCTAAGGCTGCAGTTTCATCTGAAGATTCATTTTTGGGAGGATACACTTCCAAGACAACTTACATGGTACATGGCAAAATTCAGTTCCTTGAAGGTTTTTAGTCTGAGGCCTTGGTTCCTCATGGCCTATTGATCAGAGGCACTTCTTGTGTTTCTTTTTGCCATGTATGCCTCTCCATAAATTATCTTACAACATAACAGCAAGCAAGCTAGAGAGCAAGAGACAGTAACAATAAAAAAGACAGAGAGACACACACAGAGACAGCAAGATGAAATTCAGTCTTTTGTAATCTTATCATAAAATTGTCATTCCATCACTTTTGCCATATTCTATTGGATAGAAGGAAGTTACTAAGTCCAGCCCATACTTAAGGGGGAGGGGATAACCCAAGGTCATGAATTCTAGGAAGCAGAAATCACTGAGAGCCATGTCAGAAGTTGTCTACCATATCCTCTATCTGCATCAGGCTCTACTTAGCCTACAATATGTGAAGCATGGTTCAGACCAAGGCCCAACCCAGGCCCAGAATGTGAAGAGCTGAGGACCTGGGACAAGGTGAGCAGGAGAAAGTCAAAAAAGAATATCATATGTTTCAGAAATCTACAATGTCCAGGAAGATCAGCAAAGTCAGAAAAAAAGAGGCAGGTACCGCTGGAGCAGAGGATTGAATTAATCACACTCTTTTGTTATGGGCACATTCTCATCATAAGTCCATGCAAACCCTGCTTATGTTTTTGTTTACTATTGCATGCATGCATTCATTCATTCCTTTTTTTATAACAATTTTATTGTATTATAATTCACATACTATAAAATTCACCCATTTGAAGTATACAATTCAATGGTTTTAGTATACTCACAGAGTTTTGCAAATTTTACTATAGTCTAAGTTTAGAAGATTTTTATCATCCAAAAAAGAAATAACAAATCTATTGTTAGTGATCCATGTCCCCAACTTCCAGCACCTGGCAACCATGAATCCACTTTCTGTCCTTATGGATTTGCCTATTCTAGGTATCTCATCTATGTAGAATCATATAACATGTGTCCATTTGTGTCTGCCTTATTTCGCTGAGCATAATGAACCTTTTCAAGGTTCATTCATGTTATAGCCTATATTAGTACTTCATTTCTCTCTCTTTTTCTTTTTTCTTTTCTTTCTTTCTTTCCTTCCTTCCTTCCTTCCTTCCTTCCTTCTTTCCTTCCTTCCTTCTTTCTTTCTTTCTTTCTTTCTTTCTTTCTCTCTCTCTCTCTCTCTCTCTCTCTCTCTCCCTCTCTCTCTCTCTCTCTTTCTTTCCTTTCTCTTTCTCTGTCACCCAGGCTGGAGTGCAGTGGTACAATCTCGGCTCACTGCAACCTCCACCCACCAGGTTCAAGCGAATCTCCTGGCTCAGCCTCCTGAGTAGCTGGCATTACAGGTGCCCGCCACCATGCCCGGCTAATTTTTGTATTTTTAGTAGAGACTGGGTTTCACCATCTTGGCCAGGCTGGTCTTGAACTCCTGACCTCGTGATCCACCCGCCTTATCCTCCCAAAGTGTTGGGATTACAGGCATGAGCCACCGCACCTGCAACTTTATTTCTTTTTATTGCCAAATTGCATTTTGTTGTATGAGTGTATTTTATTTATCAATTCATCAGTTGATGAACATTTGGCTTGTTTTCATTTTTTGGCTATTATGAATAATGCTGCTATGAACATGTGTCTATTAGTTAATATTATATATATACACATACTCCTATATATACATATACACGTACATACATATATGCACACATACATACAAAAGCAAAATTGCTGGACCATGGAGACTGTGTATACTTAATTTAACTGAGCAGTATTTGCTTAATTTCTTTCCAATTGGCTGGCGCTGTCTATGTTCCCACAACAAAGCATGCAAATTCCTATAATATCTCAGCTCTGTCAATACTTGGTAATCTCCAGCTTTCTAATTTTTCCTGTCCAGCAGGTATAAGGTGATATTACATAGTTGCTTTAATTTACATTTCTCTGATTATAATGAATTGGAGCACCTCCTCATATGTGTGTTTGCTTTTGGGGTTAACTCCTTTATAAAATACCTGCTTGTATTTTCCATTTTCACACTGCTATCAAAATCCTACCCAAGACTGGAAACTTTATAAACAAAAGAGGTTTAATTGACTCACAATCCTCATTGCTTGGTAGGCCTCAGAAAACTTACAATCATGGCGGAAGGTGAAGGGGAAGCAAGGCACCTTCTTCACAAGGTGGCAGGAAGGAGAAGTGCCTAGTGAAGGGAGAAGATCCCCTTATAAAACCATCAGATATTGTGAGAACTCACTCACTATCACGAGAACAGCATGGGGGAAAACGCCCCCACAATCCAGTCACCTCCCTCCACACGTGGGGATTACAGGTTGAGATGAGATTTGAGTGGGGACACAGAGCCAAATCATATCACTGCTCCTTTATACTTTAATCATTTTTCTATTACTCTTTCTGTCTTTTTTTGTGTTGCTTTTTAGAAGTGTCTTATCGAGCTTAAAGTTAGTTCCTCTTGGTTTTAAATATTGCAAATATTTTCTCCCATCCTGCCATCCATCTTGAATTTTGTTCATAGTGTCCTTCATTGAACAGAAATCCTCAATTGTAATGCAATCAAATCAATTAACATAGGCTTCACATTTTTGGTTTTAGAGTCTTAAGAAATCCTTTCCCATTCCAAGACAAAAACAATATTTCACAATTTCTTTTTTTGTTGTTACCATTTTTTCCTTTCATAATTATTCTTTGTTTGTTTGTTTGTTTTGAGATGGAGTCTTGCCCTGTCTCCCCGGCTGGAGTGCAGTGGCACTATCTCGGCTCACTACAACCTCCACCTCTCGGGTTCAAGTGATCTTCCTGTCTCAGTCTCCCAAGTGTCTGGGACTACAGGTGTACGCCACAATGCCCGAATAATTTTTGTATTTTTAGTAGAGACGTGGTTTCACTATGTTGGCCGGTCTGGTCTCGAACTCCTGACCTCAGGTGAGGAGGTCACCGACCTCAGCCTCCCAAAGTGCTGGGATTACAGGCGTGAGCCACCATGCCCGGCCCATGATTATCCTTGAAATCATCTGGAATCCATCTTCATATAGGTTGTTAGATAGGAACCTAGTTTGATTGTTCTGCACATAATAAGACAATTTTCCGAGCACTGTCTACTAACCGATCCATGCTTTTCCATAACCTGTGATGCCACATTTATTGTGTCCTATAATCCCATGCATAGCTGGATCTTGCCGGGTCTCTGAGCTCTTCATTCTGTACTGTGGTCTACTTAAATTTGACAATATCTCTAGCATGACTTTAGCTTCATTCTGTATGCATTCACTTTGGTCATTTTATTCATTGCAAGGAATAGAATAACTTACTTGAAAAAGGAAAAGCAAAGAAGCCAATCTTGCAAGATGAACCTGAGAGGAAGCTCACCTGCTGGATTCAGTGGTACTTAGCTACAGAGCATTCACTTCAGTACGCCAAGAGTGCTGAGGGTCCCTTGCAGAGTTAAAAGCTCAGTCCACTTTCCAAGAAACTTCTCACTTTTTTTCATTCTAAAGGGCTTCTGGCAATTTCCTTCCTTATGGGGCAGCCAGGAACTCATGCCCTACACTGTTATAAATCAAGAGGTTTGATGTACTTCTAACAAGTCCAGTAGGAACCAGACTTTCTCAAATAGCTTAATTAAATGATGGCTATTGTTAATTTACTCTAGTATCCTATTAGCTGTCCACAGAGATTTCTATTATCCAACAACAGTAGTGAGAATGAGGCAGACATTATTAGAAAAGCATGAAATTAGGACATGTAAGTGCCATTAGGCTGTATTCAAATAGAATATTAGTATCTATTCATATTATAATTATTTTTTGTATCTTCAAGTTAGTTAGCCGCTGACCAGCCATTAAGAGTGGTTATCAATTGGGTTTCATGGCAATCTTGTGTTACGTTTAAAATAATCATAATGGATATGTATTTTGCGTATTTTATCTCCAGCCATGAAGCCCACTCTTGGTTTGAGCTAACTGGTGTATGATTGTCTGCACCTGCAGACAATGAGATGTTTGTAAGCAGGGAAGCAATGTGTTGCTTTTGCATGGTTTCTCATAATCATCAATTTCCTGTTTTTCCTTTTCCTTTCATCTCTGACATACACTCCAGCTCCTACTTCCAGATTCTTTTATTTTCTTGTATCAAATTTTTGAGATAAAATTTATCCTTTTAAAGCATACAATTCAGTGTTTTTTCAATGTATTCACAAGGTTGTGCAAATATCACCATTATGTAATTCCAGAGCATATTCATCACCACCAAGAGAAACCCCATGCATTAGCAGTCACTTCCCAGTCTCCTTCCTTCCAGCTCCTGGAAACCACTAATCTACTTTCTGTCTCTCTGGATTTGCCCATTCTGGACATTTCATATAAACAGAACCTGTTTTTTTTGTTATGGTAAAAACATATCACATGAAATTTACCATATTAATCATTTTTAAGTGTACACTTCAGTAGTGTTAAGTACATTCACATTGTTTTGCAACCAATCTCTAGAAGTCTTTATATCTCGCAAAACTGAAATTCTGTCCCCAATAAACACTAACTCCCCATTCCTCCCTTGCCCAGACCCTGGCCACTATCATTCTACCTTCAGTCTATTTGAATGTGACTAATCTAGGAACCTCAGACAAGCTAATCATATAGTTTTTGTGTTTTTGTGACTGGTTTATTTCATTTAGCATATGTTTTCAAGGTTTATTCATATTGTAGCATCAATCAGTACTTCATTTTTGTGACTGAATACTATTCTATTGTATGGATATACCATATTTTGTTTATCCATTCTTCAGTTGATGGACATTTGGGTTGTTTCCACTTATCGGCTATTATGAATAATATGAATTAGGAGCATTCATATGCAAGTATTTCTTTGGATGTAAATGTTTTAACTTTCTTTGTCATATACCTAGGAATGGAATTGCTGGATCCTATTGTATCTCTGTGTTTAACCTTTTGAAGGACCACTAGACTGTTTTCCACAGCAGCTGCATCATTTTACATATCCACTAGCAGTGTGTGAGAGGTCCAATATCTCTACATCCTCATCAACACTTGTTATTATTTGTCCTTTTGATAGCCATTCTTGTGGGTTGCAGCAGGGGTTCCTTGCCTCCCTAACCCTGCAATTTCTGATCTGACTTAGGGCAGAGGGAGCCAGGTGAGAGGGGATTATAGTTGTTTCAAAGGTATACTGACAGGAAGGCTAGTAACTGGATCAATTTTATTTTTTAACAAAAACTCTTAGTTTTCTATTTGAAGAAAATCATTCTGAACGCTCAGTTTTTGCTTGATTATAATAATTAGGTGACCAGACTGCTTAAATAAACAATGTTGTGATAAGCCAGAAGAGAATGATCACTGGAGCAGGTCTGCCCTGGGTTAGCCTTGCCTCTTTGGATGAGTGATTGAACTTCTGAGTGTTCTTCTCTTCTGTAAAATGAGGTAAAGTCATGATAAAATGAAACATTGTATGTAAAAGAACCTGCACACATCTTCAGAATATGTCCATGATAAATCTCTAGTTTGTCATTCTTTGATTTTTCATGACCTGGCTTTTTATGAAAATTTCATTTGATTTTTAGCCCTTGGGTATTCCTTGTTGAAGTCTTCTGGCTTTCTGTGACAAGTAACACAGAGAAAGTGGAGAATAGTGAGGTGGCTTCTCTAAAGAGAAGAAAATTTTGTTGATTTTCTTTTTAAAAAAGGAGACATATTAGAGTCCTACATATTTCAGTATTTTTGAAGCTTCATTGTATTGAGACAAAACTGTTATACTTGTCTTGGTAAGTGGTTTTTTTTTTTTTTTTTCTTTTTAATAGCAACTGAAGACACAAATAATTACACAAATGCTGAAAAACAAAACAAAACAAAACAAAATAAAAATGACCAGAGGGCAAAAACATGGCTTGCTCACAATCTTTAGGTGAAGACATTTTCTCCTATAAAAACATTTTAAAGTTCTGTGCCTACAGCCTGTGCTTTTGATTTAAGCTACCCTAAGATTGCTTGGGCAATAGTAACTGCTTCAGAATGGAAAGAGTTAGTGCCCCAAGGCTCTTTACTTGGGCTGGCTAGGGCAGTTCTAGGGTCTCATGTAAACCAATTTAAAAAGATGGAAACAGTTCATCAAACTGGATACCAGTTTTAAAAGATGGACAAGATGGCATAAATTGCATGGAGCCAGGCGGCTCTCTGGTTGACTTGAACCAGGATGTTTCCTATTGCAGAGGCCCAGAAATACAATTTAGAGATGGCCCAACTTGCCTGAGATCCCACATAAAAAGAGAATTGGCAACCAACGCTGGAACTAAGAAGTAGCAAGTGGAGCGCTCAGGGCACAACATTTAAGGAGGCATTTACTCTCAGGGTCATGCAACATTACATGGGCTACTTGGAAATGTAAAATGTGTGATACTAAGGCAGCTCAAAGGAGAAATTTATCTGGGCTACTGTAGCACTAAATCACAATATTAAATTGATCCTTACCCTGCTCCCTTTCCTATTCATCCACCAAACCAGGCTCTGACGCTGTGGTAGGGGCTTGGGAAGACAGGGAATCCCCCGTATGGTCCCTGCCCTCTGTGAGCTACCAGATAGTGGTACACATAATTCTGAACCTAGATCAAAGAGATGTAGAAGTGTTTCCCAGTTGAGAAGTCTTGGGCGGGTGAGAAATGTGGCATGGTTAGCACAGAAGCTGTACTTTAGGAGTCAGGAGACATGAAATGGGAAAGAAGCCCTGGATTAGTTCAGGAAGGCTAAGAGGAGCTAACACCTATAGTGTCCACTATTTGCCAAGCAAAGCAAAGGCCCCCTGAGTTTTGATGACCAGATAGGGTAGAGAAAGCCAGAACAGTTAAACGACCATTGCCACAGTCTAGCCCAGAGATATACACTAGGAGTCCAGGCCAGTGACTGGATCTCCCACCTGAAACTCACTGGGATGTAGTGTCCATATGGAAGGATTATTGTGCCCTGTACATTCCTCATTTTCTTACTAAAGAACTGCACAGAGTTTGGAAGATATATTTGGCCAGAATCATTTCTTTTTAAAAAAATTAATGTTCATGTCTATTTTTTGGCACATTTCTAAAAATAGTAAGCTTGGTCATGGGAAATTAGGATCAAGACTCATTCTGCCTCTCCTGTGATGTGCGGCAAGACCCATCTGGAACTTCCTAGAAACTCTGACTGCCTGGTTGTGGCAGTCATGAGCATGCATGTACTAAGTACCCATGAGAGAGATGTCTTTGATGTGTAATAAGAGGACAAGATGGCATAAATGGCATGGAGCCAGCAGGCTCTCTGGTCAACTTGAACCAGGATGTTTCCTATTGCAGAGGTCCCAGGAACACTCCCTTCTGTCCTTTCTCACTGGAGACACCACACTAATCTGTAGCCTGGAGCTGCCTGCTGCTGACCAGGCTTTCCTGGCAGTCTTTTATTCATTCCCATTCATTCATTCATTTTGCATCTACTTGTTGATTTTAATAAACTCGAATGGAGCCTCTCACTTATGCAAACCTTTGCCTGGTATGTCCACCTCTTCCTGAAGGTGTAATAATCTCCAACTTACTAGCTATACTGTATGACCACCTAAGTAGGGTTTAGTTTTGCCCATTTTTGAAATTTATGTAAATAGAATCATGGAGTATGTACTTTTTGGGGCCTGGTGAATTTCTCTCAGAACTGTGTCCACAAGATTCATCTAGGTTGATGTGTGTAGCAGTAGTTTGTTTTTGATGCTGTATGGGATTCTGTTGTATGAACATAGCACAATTTCTTTCTCTTTTCTGTTGTTGATGGACATTTGGGTTGTTTCAAGTTTGAGGGTATGATGAGCAATGCTGCCATGAACATTCCTTGTGCTTGTCTCTTGGGGCACAGGTGCACACAACTCTGTAGGGTAAATACCTGGTAGTGGAATTGCTGGGTCACAAAAGTATGGATATCTTCAACTTTATTAGATGAAGTCAAACTATTTTCCAAAGTGCTGCAGCAGTTTTTACTCCCACCAGTGTATGAGTGTTTCAATTGTTCTGTATTCTCACTGATACCTGGTATTATCAGTCTTTTAATTTGAACTCATTCTAGTTAGTATGTAGTGGTATCTCAGTGTGGTTTTAATACACAATTTTAGTATGTTTATGTTATACGGAGGGGAAGGGAGTGAGGATGACAGTGATGTTGTAGAAAAAAAGGTTCTTGTCACATGACCAGGAAGGACTAGGTGCATAGACACATTGAAAGGTAATTAGAGAGGAATTTATTGGGTGAAAAGGAAAAAAGGAAAAAAAAAAACCTCTCAGAAAAATGATATGGAGTCCTGCTAACAGCCCCACAGACCCTCCACCTCACAGATTGATTTCCAGGTCACCACATGAGCTGAAGAGAGCAGGCTCCTCCCCTGCGTAAGGTGTGAACTCCCTGTGGCTCCATCCAATTCCCCCAGTGCACATGTTGGGCTCCAGTCCACTGTGGGCATGCAGACAAGCCCTGGGAAGGTTTCCTCATAGCACAAAAGCATCTGATATAAACACTTGTTAGGGGTGGGTTGGAGATTCTCCATGGACCCCCTTTTTATCTGCCTAGGCATTGGCTTTCTCATTTCCCCTTCTAAGGAAGTACATCTAACTGCTGTCAGAATAAGGATAAGGACAAAGAGTGATCTTAACTGCTTCCTGCTGACAGCAGGTGCTGTTTTGGGAAAATGACAGTCAGAGCTCTCTCAGAGGCCTATCAAAGGGTCCCTGGAAAAAGGGATCATTGTTTGAGGCTCTGGTTGCACGCCAGTTTGGAGTTTGCTGGCCTGAAGGCAAGAAAAGACAAATTGGGTTATTAGAAAACATGTATTAAAACGAAACAACGGTCAGGGGTAAGGACAGTTAAAAAATCCCAAGGCCTTTCACCAGTTTACACAGGGAGAGGGAGGCCAAAAGACTGGCAGGCAAAAACAAAACAAAACGAAACAAAAAACTGTTTAAAGTTTGGGAAATTAACTCTTCCCAGTTTGGATGATGCATCTGAAGGGAGTGTCCCATAGTATGGAGATACAATTACCTATCAGTGAAGAGAAGACAGAGGAGGAAAGAAAAGAAGGTATTTTTTTCAGAGGACTCCCAGGGTTCAGGGTGCATTAGAAAAGGGTACAGGCTGAAGATGAATGGTTACTCATCTAGAAAGAGGAGAACAGGCATCCCTGGTTCCTTTCTCTAACTAGCAAATACCTGGGGTATATGAGAGAGGGAAAGCAAGGCATTCCTCTTTCTTTCCTCCATCTTTGTATCCCTGAGTCCTGGCGACTGGGACAGGGTGTCACCCATGGGTGTCAAAGTGGCTTTCACCTATGTTAACAGAGGGGCCTGGAGGTGGGAGTACCTGTTCTTACCCACGTATACCCTATCTCCCCTACTGTCAGTAGCCTTTGAATTCTCTAAACCTCATTTATGCCATGGATACTAGCATGGCCTTCATCCGTAAAACAGGAAGCTTGGCTTAATTGGCAGGAATTAGCCATGCTCACCTGCACTGGGCTGTTTAACTCCCATTGTCATCTGCCTCTGGATCCCTCAGATCCAGTTTTCTTTCCTAATGCTTTGACCTAAAGCTTGGAATTGAGTTTGAGACAAAACTGTGTCTTGTGGGGGTTGGGGGGTGGTTGCACAGACTCCTTATAAGCCTATTGCTAAGGTGAAGCTGTGGAATTGAGTCTTCCTCCAACAAGGGAGAGAAAAAGATGTTTTGTAACATGCTCAGTTAACTGGTGGCTATAGTTTGGCTTGCTAAGATTTGGGTGCATGGGGCTTGGCTTTGGTTAGCTCCCTTGGTCCTACTTTCCCCAAAAGGAAACCTCCAAGTGATGGGAATCCTATTTATTCCCATCCCCTGGAAGGATTTGCAGGATAATTGCTCAGAACTAGAATGTTGGTCCAGATTTCTACATCACCTATCCCTTTTGTTCCTTCTGAGCTGCAGCTGGAGATTGCTGCTTGGTTCACATGAATAAGCAGGGTTAGTCTAAAATGTAGGCAAAAACTTAAAAACAACTAATGATTCTAGAATTTAATGATAAATGTATGATAAGTTTTATAACATAATTTCTCTCTCTCCAGTCCTCATTTTTGTTAAAAAACAGATCATGATAGGACTAAGTTGTTTGCAAAATAGACTTGAGGTTTATATTTGGCCTAATTATTTACATGAAGTACAGCAAGAATTATTATTTCTACATAGGCCTTTTAGATCAGCCTTGATGGAACTTTGTTCCACAAGGAATCTCAGATAAGACCTTTTAAAGCTGAGCCCAATAATGGGTTTGTATCCTCAAATACCCGTGAGTTGGCTGATCCTCTCATCTTAAGGTCCCAAGATAAACTCAGAGCTCCTGGGCCTGTCAGAAAGTGACATTCTTTACACCACAGGTCAGGAACCCTGTACAGGGACTGTGTAGACAAGAGTATGAGGCCAGTTTTCCCAAGGGGCTTTTATCGGCTCTGCAAGTCGAGCTTGACTCCTTAAAGGAAAGCATACCCTTCCAGTCAAAACCTTGGTAAAACAACCAGTTTCTCCAATTGCATCCTGTTGCAAAAGAAAATGGATTCTTATTGCACTGATGCAAACAATTATATTGCCATGAGTTAAGAATATTCACAACTAGTTTCCAAATTCTGGAGAAGCCAGGCAGAGAGAGACAAATGTGCTCCAAATTTTGCACACAGGAGTATATCTTACTCAATTATTAAAGGCCTTAAATTGTTCAAAGTAAGTTTCCTTGACTCTCAAAAACAAAACAAGCATCAGCAATATTTCAAGCAAAAGTCAAAAAGACTACTCCAGTTTTCTATTAGCTCAGTCCATTCAACTAACTCTTGTTTTGCTTGATATTTGTGAACATTTCACCTCTTTATTAGTCCTGTACATTTTTCTTTTATTCCAATGTCACAGTCTCCAAAGTTATCAGAAACCTGCATTTGAGAGCACCTGTCAAAGTTCTATAGATTATAAATCATCTTTTGAAAAGGATCAAAACAAGACAACAATTGTCTGTGAATAACAAAATATCCAGGGTAGTTCCAGTTAGAAACACAATTGACAAAAAGTTTGGTCATCTCTGTGGTTTACAATAACTTAACATAGCAACCTTAATTGTGATTGATAGCATATGCTTTAGACATTAGAATTTTAGAAATCCCATATAATTTTGGAACATATATTAGTATTATTCACCAAAATATAACCTAAAGAATACCAAACACGATTTTGGAAATCCCATGTAACTCAACATATCAAATAATCCTGTTTACTTCTTTTTTTAGATACTCCAGGGGCTCTCTGTTGTATTCAAAAGCCAGGCATCAGGAAAGACAATTTTGAAACTGAAGTTTGATTTTTTTGAAGCCTGTTAAATATGTTAGAGGTTTACAACACTTGATGTTATGAAATAGAAATCCAAATTACCACGTTATTTTGCCAAAATGATGACTTAGAAATTTGAGAAAGCAAAAACCTTCTACAACCCTTTACAAATTTTGCTAAAGAGCAGATTAGTGCCTTAAGAGTACCTTGTTGCGCTTTTATTTCAATGATCAATTTACAGAAAAACCATATAATATCCTTTTGAATTTAGTCAATAAGTTAACACACAGAATTTCTTTGGCAATATTAATTTTTACAATCCTTTCACAACATATTTGACCTTTTGTCTTTATCTTATCTAACTCAAAACAATCCTTTAACCCTAGGCAAGAATTTACATTTCCACACCTTCTTATAATCTTGTATTAAAAACACACCTTACTGTTCTTACACACCTTGCATGTAAATTTATTTCTAGTAGTTTCAATTACATGTTATAATGGTAGCTCCTAGAAATTTTTAACTGTAATGTAAAACCTGGTAAGTCGTTTTAATTATGTGCTAGGTACAGCCAAGTTTGACTCCTTCCAGCATAATTAAGGGTGCGGTTAGTTCCATATGTCCCCAGGCCCTACCAATTGTGAAGCAGGCAAGTTAAATAGTTCTCAAAAATCAAAAAATCAGTTATAACCTTAAAACATTTAGCAAACCTAGTATCTGACCTGCATAATTTAGTTCACCTATTAATATTTTGACAACATCTGCACTTTACCAATAACCTTTAAGGCTGTTTTTATTTCTCAAAGATTACAGTCAAGTGAACTAAAAGGTACCAGAGCTTTATCTTCCCTTTAAAAAATATTTGATCCAAGCACTTCTGTTCCTTTAGGCCAATTAATTAGAACTCTTTTTCATAGACACCACACATACAACACATATATGGCTACAGAGACAGGTAGAAGAAAACCCAGTTGCCATAAGATTTTTTGTTTGCCAATCTCCTAATTGAATTATTGGCCTCCAGGTGGAGTCCTTTTAAGAGACAGGGCTCAGAAAACTTGTAGCTTCTAAGGCCTAGTAAACAGACATAGGTGGGGTGAAAACAGATTTTGAGAGGGATCTATCTGCTTTTACTTCCTGGGGTTCCAGGAGGAAAACAGAGGTCTCCCCATTCTCATGTGTGTATTAAGAGTGACAAGGAAAAATAGAGAAAAAGAATTCAATCGACTGAGAAAACCCCTTTTTCCAGCAAAACAAGGTCCAAGAAAAGAAAAACATAAAGGCCTTTTAAATATACCTATAACTGTGCTTGCTTCGGCAGCACATATACTAAAATTGGAATGATACAGAGAAGATTAGCATGGCCCCTGCACAAGAATGACATGCAAATTCATGAAGAGTTCCATATTTTTTTGCAATCTCCTCATCTGACAAAGGGCTAATATCCAGAACCTACAAAGAACTCAAACAAATTTACAAGAAAAAAACAAACAACCCCATCAAAAAGTGGGCAAAGGATATGAACAGACATTTCTCAAAAGAAGACATTTATGCAGCCAACAGACACATGAAAAAATGCTCATCATCGCTCACCATCAGAGAAATGCAAATCAAAACCACAATGAGATACCATCTCACACCAGTTAGAATGGCAATCATTAAAAAGTCAGGAAACCACAGGTGCTGGAGAGGATGTGGAGAAATAGGAACACTTTTACACTGTTGGTGGGATTGTAAACTAGTTCAACCATTGTGGAAAACAGTGTGGTGATGTCTCAAGGATCTAGAACTAGAAATACCATTTGACCCAGCCATCCCATTACTGGGGATATACCCAAAG